>NW_006399916.1:1588563-1600896 GCF_000299155.1 Elephantulus edwardii
GCAGCATAGTATTCCATTGTGTGAATATACCACAGCTTCTCTACCCATTCATTTGTTGATGGGACCTTAGGTTGTTTCCAACTCCTTGCTATTGTGAACAAAGCCCTGATAAACATGGGTATGCATATATCTGCTTGGGTGGCAATTATTGTCTCTTTGGGGCATATTCCCAGTAGTGGAATTGCTGGGTCAAATGGTATCTCTATTTGCAACTTTTTGAGAAAGCACCATACCGCCTTCCATGGTAGTTGCACCACTTTACACTCCCACAAACAATGAATAAGGGTTACAGTTTCTCCGCAGCCTCGCCAGTTTTTGTTGCTTGCTGTTCTGTTAGATTTTGCTATTCTGACTGGGATGAGATGACATCACATAGTTGTTTTGATTTGCATCCCTCTTAGAGCTAGGGATTTTGAATATTTCTTCATGTACTTGTTAGCCATCCGAATGTCTTCTTTGGTGAAGTGTCTGTTAACACCCTGTGCCCATTTTCAAGTCCCTTATCTGACATGTAATTACCAAATACTTTTCCCCAATCTGTGGCTTCTCTTTTTACCCTGTCAGAGAAGTTTTTGGATGTGCATAGGGATTTGATTCTTAGAAGGTCTCATTCATCTATTTTATCTTCTCCTGGTAGTCAAGGTCCTATTTTCTAATGTGGTTATTATTTTTGTTAAATACTGTGGAATTCCTTGAAACTTATAGCAACACTCCATACAACAGCTCTGAATGTTGCTCTACCCTGAGCCAAGCTCTTTATCCAGGTACACCCACCATCATTACCCTAGTCACTGAGTCAATGCACCCCATCCAGAATCTTTCTCTCTTGAACTGTCACTCCACCCTCCAAAGCATGATGTTCCTCTCCAAGGACTAGTCCCTCTTTGCAATATGGCCAAAGTATGTCAGATGGAGCTTGAGAATCTTTACCTCCAAGGAGCAGCCTAGTTTCACCCTCTCCAGGACAAACTTCTTTGTTCTCCTACCAGTCCATCATATATTTAATACTCTTCTACAGCATCACAACTCAGAGGTATCAATTTTTTTTCTATCATCCCTAGTCATTGTCCAGCTTTCTGATGTATAGCAAGTAATTGTGAAGGCCATGGCCTGGATTAGGTGCACCTTAATCTCCAGACTGACATCATTGTTCTTCAGTATTCTCAAGAGGTCCCTGACAGCAGGTTTTCCTAATGTAATTCATCTTTAAAATTCCTGGCTGCTGGTACCAAAAGTGTTAATATGCAGCCAAACAAACTGAAACTCTTAACAATCTCAATCTCTTCTCCACCTATAATGATGCTACCAATTGGCCCAGTGGTGAGAATCTTTATTTTCTTGATGTTGAACTTCAAACCATAGCGAAGGCTGAAGTCCTTGACTCTCTGCAGCAAATGTCTCAGGTCCTACTCAGTTTTAGCAAGCAATGTTGTGTCATCTGCATAAAGCTGGTTGTTGATTAACCTTCCTTCAATTCTGATGATACATTCCTCCTCATAGAACCCAGCCTCCCAGAAGATCTATTACACATACAGATTGAAAAGTTATGGAGATAAGATACATCACTGGTGAATGCCTTTCCTAATTTTGAACCATGCAGTGTTTCCTTGCTCTGTTTCAGGACGGCATCCTAGTCCAAGTATAAGTTTCACATAAGCACAATCAAGATTTCTGAGATTCCGTTTCTTCTCAGAGTTAACCACATTTTGTTGTGATTCATACAGTTAAATGCCTATGCACAGTCAATTAATCACAGATAGACATTCCTCTGGTCCTCTCTGCTTTCAGCCAAAATCCATCTAACATTAGTTATAATATCCCTGATACCATAGCCTCTTCTAAACTCAGACTGCATACCTGGCAGTTCTTTGTTGATGTGGTGTTCCAGTCATTTTTAGATAATTTTAAGCAGGATCTTGCTTTCATGTGATATTAATGATGTTGTTCAATAATTTCCACACTCTATCGGGTCATCAGTTTCTTGGAATAGGAACAAATAGGGATCTCTTCCAGTCAGTTGGCCAGGTGGTTGTCCTTTAGATTTGTTGGCATGACTTGTTGAATGCTTCCAGGGCAGCATCTATTTCTTGAAATATGGCAATTTGTATACCTTCAATTCCTGGCATTTTCCAACTACGTTTAAATAACTCTAATATTTTCTAATGAGAAGTCCTTTATTTCTAATTTTTACATTCACCAGTAACCTGTTATTGTTAATCCATCTTGATTGAATGTTCAATTAATTTCAGACTGAAATGTTGGTAGAAATTCTCAATTTTTTCATCTTTGGATTTAGTCAGTGTATATTTGAATAATTAAAATTCAAATAATTCAAATGTGAGACAAAAATTTTCACCACTGGACCAATCGGTAGCATCAGGATGGATGGCGAAGAGATTGACAGTGTTTACAGCTTCAGTTTGCTCAGCTACATAGTCAACACTCTTGGCACCAGTAGCCAGGAAATAAAAAAACGTATTGCCATGGGAAAGTCTGCAGTTGGGGACCTCTCTAAAGTACTCAAGAGCAACGGTGTCTCTCTGGAGACTAAGATACACCTGATACAGGTCATGGTCTTTGCAATCACTTGTTATGCATCAGAGAATTGGACAATGACTAGGGAGGATAGAAGGAGAATTGACGCCTTTGAGCTGTGGTGCTGGAGAAGAGTATTGAATGTACCATGGACTGCCAAGAAAACAAACAGATTCATTGTAGAGAGGATTAAACCAGGCTGCTCCTTGGAGGCAAGGATTCTGGGGCTTTGTCTGACATACTTTGGACATGTTGTAAGGAGAGACAGGTCTTTAGAGAGGGACATCATGCTGGGTAGAGTAGAGGGACAGCGCAGGAAGGGAAGACCCTCTATGAGGTGGATTGATTCAGTGACTGGGGTAATCGGGATGGGTGTGTCAGAGGCAATGAGATTGGCACAGGATAGAGCACGGTTTAGGGCTGTTGTATATAGGGTCGCTATGAGTCACAAATGACTCGCTGGCACATAAGAACAACAACAACAATATATTTGAATAATAGTTGTATTAACATCATTTCATAGTATGTATATGATTAATATAATTTCATTCATAACATTGTACTCTAGAATATATCTTGAAATATTCTTTTGACAATGAATTTCACACCATTTCTCTTCAATTTGTTATTTTTGGCATAGTAGATCATGTCATTTTGTGATTCGAAACGTCCAATATTAGTCTATCTCAACTCATTAAGGCCTAGAATGTCTATCTTTATGTGTCCTATTTCAGTTTTGATAACTTCCAAGTTTCTTAGGTTCATGTTTCTTACCTTCCATGTTCCAATTATTATTGTATGCTAGCAGCTGTTTCTCTTCAGGTTGAGTATTGCTGTACCAGCAAATGAAGGTCCTTCAGTGGGTGCAGTCTTTACTCCATCCATGCCATTTGAATAGACCCTATTTTGAGAAGGCAGCTCTTCCCCAGTCATATTTTTAGTACCTTCCTACCTGAGGGGCTGACTTTCTGGCATTATAAAATAATAGTCTTCTGTTATCCATAAAGTTTTAAAACACCTGTTAATTTAGCAGTGCACACCAATTCAGTTTGTCTATCTTAGTCTGGATACTCTGCAGAAACCTGTCCATCATGAGTGATCCTATTGGAATTTGAAATACTGGTGGTGTGGCTTCTAGCATCACAGCTACATGCAAGCCACCACAGAATGGTAAACCTATAGACAAGGGGTGGAAAAAATAGTTTATTGAATGTAAATGATATATCAAAGAGTTGTAATGTTTAAATGAAAAGATGGAGTGTTAGAGAACTAAAATTAATTAAAAATAAATTATACACTGTAGGGAGCTCTGGTGGCAAAGGATTAGTCTACCAACTCAAAGGCAAGTGGTTTAAATCCTCCAGCTGCTCTGTGAGAGAAAGATGGGTAAATTTCTCTCGTGTTCTCTATAGCCTCAGAAAAGCTTCTGGAGGGTCAGTTGTGAATTGGTTTTGACTTGACGGCAATAAATACACACACACACACACACACACACACACATTTTAGTTGACTCTTAAAAGCATCAGTGGTTATGTACAAACTATCTTTATCCAGGTTACTGAATGTATTAAAAATCATATTAGAATATTCAGTCAGTCAAGTTTTATTGGCAAGCTACCAATTGATTTACAGAGCAAACATCCTGTCTGAATTGGAAGATAATGACAGTCAGTCAGATGTCTCTTAGACAGCTGCTTTAGTTATTATCATCTGAACACCTCACACCACTGAAGACACAAGATGTCTGCTTGAGCAAAGAACTGGAAAGAGGGAATTGGCTTCAAGCAGAGATAATCCCTTAACATTTCAGTTTCACAGTTTATTCACCTGCAAAACAAAACTAAAACACCTCTCTCAGGGATGCCTTTTCCCAAAAAGGTACTATTTGTAGGATTTTAAAATGAAAATGCTAGAAAAGTTCATGACCCACACTCTGGACTCCAGAGTATTCCATTTTTACTATTCAACTTCTGAGAATAACCTCATAAAATAATCATATCATTTGATCACTTCTCATTTTAGTCAAGGAAAACTTGACCTTAGAAAAAAAGAAGCAAAAAAATGACATATATTTTGTATAAATACAGAAACAAGACTATATATCATGGAAAAATGATTGTCCTTGTCTTAGTTATCTAGTGCTGCTATACCAGAGGCACCACAAAAATATAGAAATGAGAGACAAAAATATATTACCTTGTAATATAGGAAGTTGTTGTTATTGTTAGGTGCCATGAGTCAAGTGTGACTCATAGTAACCTTATGAACAATTGATCTAAACCCTTTCTTATCACGTACCATAGTCACGATCTCTAACGTACATAAATCCATTGCTACAATCACTGTGTCAATTCATCTGGTTGATAGTCTCCCTATCTTTTCCTGTCTTTTTCCATCCCTCTACCTTTGAAGCATAATATTCTTTCATAGCAATATGCCCCAAAGTACGTGTGATGAAACACCATCTTTGCCTCTGTGGAGCACTCTAGGTGCACCTTTCCACGATATGTTTGTTCTTTTGGCAGTCTATAGGGTGTTGGCTTCTTCTCTAACTCAAAGGCATTAATTCTTCTTCTGATTCAGGCCATGGTCTCTTCATTTGCTATGCATCTAAGAGATACACACGCACAAAAATCAACCCAAAGTCGATCAGAGAACTAGGTGTAAAACCAAAAACTATAAAGATCATAAAAAACCCATTTTGGGACCAAGTTTAGAAGGTCAGTCGAGCCCATGATATAAGAGGGTTGACAAATATAGCCAAAAATACCCAACCATAAGAGAATTATTTGATAAATGAGACCTTCTAAAGATTAAATCCTGCATGCATCACAAACTTGTTCCAACATGGTGAAGTAAAGAACCTATAACTGGGAAAAAAAATTTGGCAATCCAATCTCAGACAAGGGTCTCATAACAAATGTCTACAGAATACTACAGGGCTTCCACAAAAAACAAACAAATGAACAAAAAACCAAAAAAACCCCCCAAGTTATCACACAATTACAAAATGGACAAATGACAGGAAAAGCCTTTTCACAGAGGAAGACATTCAGATGGCAAACAGACATATGGAGAAATGCTCAAAATTACTGGCAAAAAGAGAGATACAAATCAAAACCAAAATGAGGTACCAACTCACTCCAAGAGCAGTGACAAATTTTAACAGGATAGCATGCAATAAATGTTGGAAAGGATGTGGAGAAGTGGGAACTCACACATTCTTGGTGGCATCTTAAAATGGTACAACTACTCTGGAAGCAGTTTGGCATTTCCTCTGAAATCTGATATAGAAATTCTATATGACTTTACTATTCCATTGCTAGGCATATACCTCAAGAAAATTGTAACTGAAACACAGAGATTTGTACATCAATAGTCATAACAGTATTATTCACAACTACAGAAACGTGGAAAAATCCCAAATGTCGAACCCCAATTGGATGGATTGAGAAATTGTGGTACATTCACATGATGGAATACTATGCACCACTCAGGAGCAACAATTTTGAAAATTACTATATAACTTGGGAAAGCCCAGAGAGGCTTTATGCTGAGTAAATAACTCAGTCTCATAAGAACAAATACAGCAAAGACCATTATTGTAGAAATGGGAAGACCTAGTAAAATATGTATGATAATCCAAGGGGGGGGGGAGCAGAAGGATGAAGATGGGCAGGAGGAAAATCACAGGTTGACACATTGTGGTGGGTGGGGGGAGGGGGTGTGTAAAGGAAATGGTAAAGTCTAGTGGGATCTTGAATGACGTTAATGGTGGTGGGCATAGTTCAATTATGTTTAATTTTATAAAACATAATGAATAGGAATGAGTGTATGAAACATAATATGAATTAATGAAGGATAATGTGAAACAAAATGTGTATGAACTTTGTGAGAAAACCAATATACAATAAATTTAAAAAAATAAATAAAGCTTGTCAGCATCCATCTAAGGTATAACTCTTGATCTCTCCCTGCCCAAAACAAAACAGAAGGAAGAAAAGCAGATTGTATTATAGTTTGTAGTTACCCTTTAAACTTGAACAAAATTCACCTATATGGCTATCACTCAAATATGATTATCAATTCATAAGATGAACTTTTTTTTAAAACACTATTATTTTCTAATTACCAGTCAAATAACAGACAGATATAAAAGGTAATTAATAACACTAGGGAGTCACCCTCCCTAGAATGACCCTCTCAAAAGAGGAGCTTTGGTACAAGGATAAAACACAGGAAAGTATAGAGAACAAGGATTAGTATAATGGAGCATTACAGGGAAGCAATAGAAAAAAATCAATTATATTGTTGTTGTTGATGTTGTTGTGTGCCATCGAGTCGCTTGAGACTCATAGCAGCCCTAAACTCTGCTCTGTCCTGTGCCAATCGCACTGTCTCTGACACTCCCATCCCGATTACCCCAGTCACTGAATCAATCCACCTCATAGAGGGCCTTCCCCTCCTGCGTTGCCCCTCTACCCTCCAAAACATGATGCCCTTCTCCAAGGACCAGTCTCTCCTTACATGTCTAAAGTATGTTAGATGGAGCCTCAGAATCCTTGCCTCCAAGGAGCTACCTGATTTAACCCTTTCCAGGATGAATCTGTTTGTTTTCCCAGCAGTCTATGGTACCCTCAATACTCTTCTCCAGCACCACAGCTCAAAGGCATCAAATCTCCTTCTGTCCTCCTTAGTCATTGTCCAACTCTCCGATGCATAACAAGTGATTGCAAAGACCATGGCCCGTATCAGACGCACCTTAGTCTCCAGAGAGACACCATTGCTCTTCAGTACTTTGGAGAGGTTCTTAACAGCATATTTTCCCATGGCAATACACCTTTTAATTTCCTGCCTACTGGTGCCAAGGGTGTTAACTGTGGAGCCAAGGAAACTGAAGCTGTCAACAATCTAATCTCTTCACCATCCATCCTGATGCTGCCAATTGTTCCAGTGGTGAGAATCTTTGTCTTCTTGATATTTAGCCTCAATCCATATTGGAGGCTGCAGTCCTAACCCTCTGCAGCAAGCTCTTCAGGTCCTCCTCAGTTTCAGCTAACAGGGTTGTGTCATCTGCATATTGCAGATTTTTGATAGATCATCCACGAATCTTGATCCCACATTTCTCCTCATAGAGCCCAGCCTCCCAGATAATCTGTTCTGCATACAGGTTGAAAAAGAATGGAGACAGGACACATCCCTGGAGTACGTCCTTCCCAATTTTGAACCATGCAGTCTTCCCTTGCTCTGTTCTGACAACTGCCTCTTGGTCTAAGCAAAAATAAAGCCAAAAGCTGGCTCTAGAGAAGGCATTTGCTTATTCTGTATTCTCTTTGCCCTAGTAAGTACCTCAGTTGTCCATTGTAATTTAGTGGAGTGACCCAAGCGTTCATTTCTGAAAGTTTTAGGCCATTGTTAGTTATGCCAGAATCGCTGTTTCTGTTGTTGTTATGCCCCATCAAGTCAGATGTAACCCATAGTGATCCTATGAGAACAGGTCTGAACCCTCCCTATCTTGTACCATCCTCGTCATCGTTAACACACTCGAGTCCATTGTCACAGTTCATCTCATGGGGATCTTCCTCTCTTTTGCTTACCCTCTATTTCTCCAAGCATTATGTCCCTTTCCAAGAAATAGCCTTTCCTAGCAACATGTCCAAAGGTAATTTATTTTAATCAGAAATTGTGATGATACAAAATGAAAATATAAGAAATCTCCCGTATTCCAGACACACTCTGCTTTACCTCTATTATATATTGCTAGTCTGATTCCTCTTTGTAAACCAGGATCAACTACATCAGACCATACAGTAAATTCCTTCTTTGTCTATTGATAGAAAAGTATGAAAATCTGACCTGACTGGGTGACATTTTTACTTTCATGCTCAGTGTGTCTCAATAATAAAAAATTTTGTCTCAATTTGGGAATATGTCAACTTCCTGTCAATATGGACAGGAAGGAAATATTTGAGTCCATTAATCCATTACTAAAATTCACTCACTATGAAGTGACTCCTTTGTTATTTACAGAGGCCAGTCCTTGGAAAAGGACATCATATTTGGAAAGAGGGTCAGCACAAGAGAGGAAGACGCTCAACCATACAGATTAACACAGTGCCTGCAGCAATGGGCTCAAGTGTGTTAGAGATGATGAAGATGACACAGAGTAGAACAAGGATTGGATTTGTTGTTCATAGTGTAGATGTAAGCCATAGTGAGCTCACCTAACAATAATATCAAGAACCTATTATTGAAAACTTACTGAACTATACTCTCATGGTGTACACACTTTGTTGTGTGGGAATTAGACTTTAAGATAAACACAAAAAATGCATATGATTTTTAAGTGGTTGTAATAGATTTTTAATCTTTTTATTATTTTCAAATGGTGTGCTTATATTCATATTTTATATTTATCTCCAAGCTTAATAATTCCGTTCTACATTTACCTCAGATTCAGCCTGAGGCAGCAATTAAATGCTCAACTGCTAAGTTAAAGTTGACTGTTGTAACTCATCAGGCCCTCTGTGGGGAAATGATGCAGCAGTCTATTTCCATAAAAATTGGACAGCCTTGGAAACCTTCCACATCAGTTCTACACTCCCTATAAGGTCTCTATGCATTGGAATCTATTGAGCAGCAATGGTTCAATTTGGTTATATTTTACGTATATTTTATTTATACATGTTATTTTTTTATCTATACCTGTATAGATTTATTATGTGTCAGTGATGTGTCCTGTCCCCACCTTTTCATCATACATGCAGAACAGATAATTCAGGAAGCCAGGCTTTATGAGGAGGAATGGGGCATTAGGACTGGAGGAAGACTCATTAACAACCAATCTTATGAAGATGACACAACCTTGCTTGCTAAAACTGATGAGGTCCTAAAGTGCTTGCTGTACAAGATCAAGAACTATAGTCTCCAATATGGATGAAGCTCAACATCAAGAAGTCAAAGTTTCTCAACACTGGGCCAATTGGTAGCACCATGGAGGATGGAGAAGAGATTGAGGTTGTTAACAATTTTAGCTTGCTTGGCTCCAAAATCAGCACTCTTAGCACCTTGACACCAGCAGTAAGGAAATTAAAGGCGAATTGTGCACTGGGAAAACCTGTAGTCAGGGGCTTCTTCAAAGTATTGAAAAGCAACAGTGTCAGTCTAGAGACTAAGGTGTTCCTGATTCAGGCCATGGTCTTTGCAATTACTTGCTATGCATCAGAATGTTGGACAATGATTAAGGATGACAGAAGAAGAATTGAAGCCTTTGAGTTGTGATGCTGGAGCTCCCATGGACTGTCAAAAAAAAACAAGTCTCTCTTGGAAAGTGTGAAATCAAGTTTCTACTTGGAGACTAGAATTTTGAAGATCTGTCTCACATATTTTGGGCACATGGCCAGAAGGGACTGGTCTTTGGAGAAGAGCATCATACTTGGAAGGATAGAGAGATGATAGTTCAGGAGAGGGAGACCCCAGATGAGATTAATTAATACTGTAACTGGGACAATGGTAGTAGGTATGTTGGAGTCAGTGAGACTGATTTAGGACAGGGCAGGCTTCAGGGCTGTTGTACATAGGTACACATGAGACTCCACGGCACATAGCAACAAGAACAACAACATATTTTTTAAAAGGACAAGCAATAATGAGTTTATATTAGATTTGAAAGCTTAGGGCCAAGAAACAGGGAAAGAAATAATACCATTATTAACAAAGAAAGATCCTTAACTGAGGGAGGTTTTGTTCCTGCCCTGTGATAGACAGAACTGCTGGGACAGAAATATGATGATGTCAGTACCCTCATATAAACTCTAGTCCTTGGGAACTGACCTCTGTTGATGAAATCTCTGTTGTTGAGATGGATGGATTTTCATCAATGCTTTATGTTATTATACCTGGGGAAGCTTCAGAATAAGAAAGTTATGTATGATCATAGTATCAGAAAAGGGGGAAAAAAAGAAAAAATCAGGTGTTGTCAAGTATAGTGTAATTTAGATTGTGATATAGATGATTGATGAAAATAATTGTTTATAGGCTTTGTGACTTCCACACATATGCAGTTATGGTGCATTGATGAGTGGTAAATTTCAATCCCCCCATGAAGGAGTTCTTGGTTTGGTTACTAGCCAATCCACTTTGTTCCTTGTAGACACCATTCAGCTATCAGCAGAGGATTTTGCGTTCTTATAAATGATGAGCAGTGGATCTTATATACAGTATACATTATAAAATCTGACCATTTCCTTGCTTCTGAATTTCAGAGGCAGGGAAAAATGGCTCTGTGGAGCACGGCAGTCTAATCTCACACCTCACTCGCAAACAGGCAGCAGTTCATTCAGTGCATGATGGCCATGAATCAAAACCAACTTGATGACAGCTAAGAGACAATCTTTTACCCATTTTGATTTATTATGCCAAGCACTTACACTTTAAAAAAACTACAATGCATACATTTTTAGACTCTTTGATACTGCATTTCCCAAAATGTTATGTGAGGAAATATGATTTTGTGGATCCTGATTTTTATTTAATGCTGATGTCATCAATAGAAAAACTGCTGCCTAGATTCAGTGATATTACACTTCATGGAACAATCTGGGTAAAACCTAGACACTGTATTGAAAGTGAGAAAAGCAGAGAGAAAGACTGATGCTTCAGAAAGGTCAATAAAAATTAAATTTCAATGTTTAACTGGTCATTTAGGCATAAAGTACAAAATGAGCAGAATTTAATACAAAAGAAAACTGTAGAACTCTAGTGCCTTAGGGAAACAATTAAATGTGCTTAAACTTTCTGAGAAATTGTGTAGCTTGGAGCAATATTGCTGGCATAATTTCTACTCAAGTCTGCAGTAGTGTAGTTGATTATTTTCATTTGAAGCTTCCCTCCTTCTAATGTTGTTTTGTGAAGGTCACAGAGAGCAGCAGTTGATATATTTAAGAGGATTATTTATTTAGCAGACTGATTTTCGCTGTGTTAAACTTCTCTCTGAAAAGTGTACATTTTTTTCCGCAATGAACAGAAGAACTCAGCATTATTCAGTAAATATATGCATTGACTTTTATATGAAGTTTGCTTACTGATTTTGTAGTTAACTCAGTGACTAATAGTCAACAAAAAAGACCCAATTCATTGTCTGGGTAATTTACCATAAAAGTATAATCTGTCACCTTTCCTCTCGTCTTTAGGAAGATAATCCAAAGTAAAAATTTTATATAAGATAAATTGAGATGTTATACATGCTTTGTCATATGGCATGTTATCATATTTGCATTTTAATATAATTCTAAAAATTATCAATCATATGCCCAGCAAGGAGCACAGTGATATTTGTGGATTGATTTATTTTAAAAGTTTATTGAAACACAATTTGCATAGAGTGAAATTTACTAATCCAGTGGTAGCTTTATGTACTTTTTGGAGTATGCATGCAGCCCTGTTACTACCACCATCACCACCACTATAAACTATAGCACATTTTCAATATCTAAGATCATTCTGATTGCTTTGCGATAAGGAATTGTGCTGCCTATCCAAAAGTGCATGGTTCAAGTCTATCAGCTGCTCCATGGGGAAAAGATAGGCATTTTCCTCCTGTGTAATTTATTGTGTCAGAAAATATGTTGGAGGGTCTGCTATTGGTTGGTTTGAACTCAATAGTACACAACAACAATAATACATTACATGGTGCCACTGTTGTAGAATGGGACTGTCCTTGGGGTTGGGGAGAGACTGAGTAAGATGGGTTCAATAATGTACTGAAACAGAGAAGGGAGAAAACTGTTTAAAAGAGAT
>NW_006399916.1:1601747-1603030 GCF_000299155.1 Elephantulus edwardii
TCTACTTACTTATTAGTAATTACTTATATAAATTATTTTTATGCAGAATTATATGCAAGTTTAACTTTTAGAATGCACAGTATGTTCAAAATATACTCTGTTGAGAACCCAGAAATGGACCCATCTGTCTATGCTCAACTGATACACGACAAGGAAATAAAACCTATGAACCAGGAAAATGAAAACCTCTTTAACAAAAAACTGGACTGCTACCTGTAGAAAGCTGAAACAGGATCCACACCTCACACCATACACAAAAATCAACTCAAGGTGGATCAGAGAGCTGGGAGTAAAACCCACAACCATAAGGTCGTAAGAGACAAACTGCGCTCAAACTTAGATGGCCTGGTCTGTGGTATAAAGACACTGCCAAATTCAGCCAGAAACACAGAAATGCACAATCTGGAGAGGATAAAATTGATGAATGGGACCTTCTAAAGATTAAATCCCTGTGTGCATCCAAAACATTTTACAACAGTGAAAAGAAAATCTACTGACAGAAAAAAAAGTTAGGCAATACCATTTCAGACAAGGATCTCATCAAAAGTTTACAGAACCCTACAGAGCCTCCACAATAAAAAGACTGATAACATAATTACAAGATGGGCAAAAGATATGGAAAGACTTTTCATGGAGGAAGATAATTGGATGGCCAACAGACAGATGAAGTAATACTCAAAATCACTGGCAATAAGAGAGATGCAAATAAAAAACACAAAGAGATACCATTTTACACCAGGAGCAGTGGCAAAGTTTAATAAGACAGCAAGGAATAATTGTTGGAGAGGATATAGAGAGATAGGAACTCATACATTGTTGATGGGATTGTAAATTGGTACAGCCACTCTGGAAGGCAGTTTGGCGTTTCCTGTAAAAGCTGAATATAGACATTCCATATGATCCAGCTTTTCCACTGCTTGGAATATACCCCGAGAAAATTAGAACTGCGACACAAACGGAGATTTATCCATCAGTGTTCATAGCAGCATTATTCACCATAACAAAAGCATGGAAACAGCCTAAGTGTCCAAACACAGTGGAATGGATTGCAAAATTGTGGTACATCCACACGATGGAATACTCCACGGCACACAGGAGCAACGATTTTTAAAATCACCACCTAATTTGGAGAGCATTAGCTAAGTGAACTAACTCAGTACCATGAGGACAAATACTGTATAAGATCATTATTGTAATCCACTCTACAACCCTCATTGCACACTCCTACGATAAAAATAATGTCCTAAAATATAATACTTTTAGACTATTCTCTCCCCCATAGA
>NW_006399916.1:1603227-1605093 GCF_000299155.1 Elephantulus edwardii
TTTAAAAAAAAAAAGATCATTATTGTAGAAATAGAAAGGTAAGTAGTAAAATGTGTATGAGGATCCAAGGGGGAGAGAGTAGGAACAGAGGGGTGAGGATGGGCAGGGGGTATTGGGCGCTGCTGGTTGTTTATGCAGCGGCACCCGGTGTGTCGGGGGTCACACAGGTGCGGGCTGCAGGGGGGTCGCACAGTGGCGGGTAGTCTTCGCTCCTCTGGAGTTCCGGCTGACTATTGCTCTTCCTGGGTCTCTTCCCGGCCCGTCTGGCAGCGGTGGAACTCCGTCTGGCGGCGGCGGAACTCCGTCTGGCGGCGGCGGAACTCCCTCTCGCCACAACAACAATAATACATTTATGGTCAACATTTTTATGCCTATGTTTTTATATTTTATATTTTAAGCCTATATTTTTCTATACTTGATCCCTAAAAGTATTAATTAAAGAATAAATGTTTGTTTTATTAGCTCTTCAACAAAAATATCAACTTAAACTGGAAACTAAGACAAAAAATTCTATTTCCCAATGTCCAGTAGGAATAGTAAATGTGCTATAATTGCCTTATTCAGACATGGAAATGTAGGGAACATGTGAAAAATAGCTAATGTCTAAATTGAACAGTTAAATTATCAGATGAGAAAAATATTTAAAATTCAAAAGAGAGTTGCATCAGTCACCATACTTGTTCAATCTGTATGCTGCATGTATAGTCTAAGGTTTTGTTGTTTTGTGCTGTCAAGTTGGAACCAACTCATAGTCACCTGCCAGCTGGTTTTCAAAGGCTGTTAATTTCTTAGAAGGACATTGCCCATCTATCTGTCATGAAGCAGCTAGTAAATTCAAACCTCCTGTCATTGGGTTAGCAGTATAGTTCTTTATATGAATAAGAATGAAGTCAAGATTTGAAAAAGACTCATAAACAACCAGCAGTACATAGATAACACATTTTTTTCCTTGCATAAAGTAAAGAGAAATTTAAACACTTATTCATTAAGAGTAAATTTCAGTTTGGATTACACCTCAAAAATTGGACTAATACATATGTTAAGATAAACACAGAAAATATTGATGTTTTCATTTTACCTAAATAGTTCCTTAACATACAGGGATACAGAGGTTAAAAAAATACTTTTTTTTTGAAGCAAAACTCTTGCACTTGACATCTGCTGCAAAAGATCTGTTAGAACTATTAGAAAGCAAAGACGTCACTTTGAGGACTCAGGTGCATCTGCCCCAAGTCATGGTATTTTTTTCCTCTTTTTTAAAAATTATTATTAATTTTAATGCGAATTTACAGAGACTTTGGATTTCCATTCATTCACTGTTAAATTTTCCCCCTGCCCCAGTTCACTCTTCTCTTTGAAAAGTAAAAGAAAAATTCCTTCATTGGTATGCGTAATATGTATGTTAAGTTAGACAATGAGTAAGAATACATACATATTATTCCTTTGAAAAGTGTAATTGGTGAAGAATTTTGAATATACATTGGTTACCAGAAAAATGTATAAATGTGTCCCGGAAGAAATACTTCCAGGATGCTTCCTAGAAGAAAGGATATAAGATTTCATCTCATGTACTTTGGACGAGTTAGCAGGAATGTCTTCTAGATGGACATCATACTTGACAAAGCAGAAGGTCAGTGTAAAAGATGCTTGCAATAATTGACATAGAAGCTGCAAAAAGGAGTTCAAACATAGCAACAATTGTGTGAATGGTGCAGAATTGAGCAATGTTCCATTCTATTGTACCATCAAGTTGTTAGGAGTTGGAACTGCGGAGGGTCAAGGACTCCAGCCTTCAGTATGGACTGAGGCTCAATGTCAAGAAGACAAAGATTCTCACCACTGGACCAATTGGCAGCATCAGGTTGG
>NW_006399916.1:1605648-1606249 GCF_000299155.1 Elephantulus edwardii
TACTCATCAGCTGCAAGTATAATGCTCAACTATGTCAAACATAGCTCACATTTAATGAACTGTAAGTTACATTTTTCCTACAGTTAAAGGAATTATTTCTTCTGTTGATACATCATTGGAATGGAAGAAACAAAATTTTGTTCTTATTGATTTGCATATAATCATTCATATACATTTGCTTCATTCATATGCATTGTGGGTGTTCTTTTTTGTTTCATAACATTACTTTTAATTTATTGATGCAATTGATGATAATGTTTCATCAAACTCTTACAGTATATTGTCTTTCCCTTCACTCAATTTAGCTATTAATTTTTTAAAATTCATTTCAATGAACATTTACAGAGATTTTGGATTTCCATTAATTCAGTGTTACACTTTTCTCCCTGGCCACCATACCCTCACCTCCTTTTTTTTTTATTTTTTTGTTCACTTCTTTGACTCCATATTTTTTTGCTGGTTCGTTTGGTTTTTTGTTTTGTTTTGTTTTGTTTTTTCTTCTATATTTTATTAATTTTCATAAACATTTACAGAGATTTTGGGTTTCCATTCATTCCTTGTTCCACTATTCTCTCTACCCTCCTCCCAGTTTGTTCTTGTC
>NW_006399916.1:1606836-1617096 GCF_000299155.1 Elephantulus edwardii
TGAATATACCACAGCTTCTCTAGCCATTCGTTTGTTGATGGGCACTTAGGTTGTTTCCAACTCCTTGCTATTGTGAACAAAGCTGCGATAAACATGGGTGTGCACATATCTGCTTGGGTGGCGACTATGGCCTCTTTAGGGTATATTCCCAGTAGTGGCTCAAAATGATATCTCTATTTGCAACTTTTTGAGAAAGCGCCACACCACTTTCCACAGTGGTTGCACCATTTTACACTCCCACCAAAAGTGAATATATGTTCCAGTTTCTCCACAACCTCTCCAGCATTTGTTGCTTGCTGTTCTGTTAAATTTTGCTAGTCTTACTGGGGTGAGATTATAACTCATAGTTGTCTTGATTTACATCTCTTTTAGAGCTAGGGATATTGAACATTTCTTCATGTGCTTGTTGGTCATCTGAATGTCTTCTTTGGTGAAGTGTCTGTTCATATCTTGTGCCCATTTTTTGATTGGATTATTTACATTGTGTTTTATACATCAGTCACATAAATGTTGTTTTATACACTATACCTTTAATCACCCTATCTCTTCAAGTCCGCATTGCATCTTTCTTATTCTTTTACCCTTCTCTACCCACTAATCTTTGCTATCCTAATAATTTTCTACCCTCTCTCATCTGTGACCCTCCTCCATTTCTCATTACCTTTTGAACATTTTATACATATCTTGCTCCTTTATCCTTCTAATTTTCACAATAGCCGTCTTATGCAGAATTAGACCTTTTATGCCTGAGTTATTTCACTCAGCATAATGCCCTCTACACGTCCCCATGTTGCGTTTATGATTATTTCATTGTTCTTTACTTACTGCTAGTTAGTATTCCATTATATGAATGTAACATAGTTTCTCTATCCATTCCTAACTGTATAGGCATTTTAGTTGTTTCCATCTTCTTGCTATTGTGAATATTGTTATTGTAAAACCTGCTGTAAGCTACGGCGTGCATATCTACATTTATATCTCAGTTCTGATTTCCTTGGAGCATATTCCTAGCAGCGTAAGAGTTTAGATCTTATGAAATTTCGATAATCACCCTTTTGAAGAAACACAAGACTTCCTTTCATAGCGGTTGTACAGGTTTACATTCCCACCAACAGTGCATAATAGTTGCAGCCTTTCAGCATCCTTAGCAACATTTATTGTTTGCTGCCCTGTTAAACTTTGGTACTGAGGCTGTGGTAAGATGGCAAATCATTATTGTTTTTTACTTTAGTCTCTGATTCCTGGTAATTTTTAACATTTCTTGGTGTGTTTGTTAGTCATCTGAACGTCCTGCTTTTTGAAGAGTCTTCATGTCTTTTGACCATTTTGTAATGGGGATACCAGTCTTTATCTTGTCGAGCTACTGTATTATTGGGTAAACTTTAATTGTGAAGCCCCTGTCTGCAATGCCTTTTTAAATATTTTTCCCAGTCTAGGGTATTCCTTTTAATCCTATCAGGGAAAAATTTTTGATACATACAGCGACTTGATTTTTAGAAGATCCCTTTTGTTAATGTTATGCTTTTTGGCTATGTTTTTGAGCCTATTAATTCTATAGATTAAAGTTTAAATGTTTTCCTATGTTTTTTCGGATGATCTTTAGGGCTTTTGGTTTTACCTCTAAGTCTTTTATCCACTTTAAGTACTGCGTGTGTGTGTGTGTGTGTGTGTGTGTGTGTGTGTGTAGACATGGGTTCTGTTTCTGTTTTTTGCAGACAGATGTCTAGTATTGCCAGCACCATTTGTTTAAAGAGTTGTAAATTCCTCACTTATTCAGTTTGGTTTTCGGGTCAAATATTAATTAACTTCATGAAGCTGGATTGATTTCTGGGTTCTTGATTATATTCTATTGGACTATGTGCTTGTCTTTGTACCAATACCATATTGCTTTAATTATTACATTTGTGTAGTAGATTTTGAGATCAAAGGATGTAATGTATTCTACTTCATTTTTATTTTTCAGAAGAGCTTTGCTAATTTGGAATCTCTTTTGTTTCCAAATGAAATTGAAAATTGCTTTTTTATATCTCGTAAAAGAATGAGTTTGATATCTGTTTAAGATTGTGTTAAACATGTAAATTTCTTTTGGTAGAATTGTCACTTTTACTATATTGAGTCTTTCTATCCAAGAACAGGGCATACCTCCCCATTTAAATAGATCTTTATTGTTTCTATGCGAGGGAGTTCTGAGAGTGTATTGATAAAGAATTGTAATTTGTCAGCTATTCCAAGAAAGAAAGATCAACAATTTCCTCCTCTGCCATTTAACCACCTAAATTGTCATTTATGGGCCAGTTCTGTCTCAATGACACTCAACACCACTTAATATAGTAGTGTTTTGTAGTTTTTCTTATATAGTTCTATAGTTCCTTTAGAAAAAGAAATAAAATCATTTGGCTTGTGGAAGAGGCAGTTCTCTTGTGCCGTGGAAGATGACTCTGGCCTCTTGGTTGGTGGAGAGAGTGATCTGGAAACCTCTTGCTGGAGGCAATGAAAGACTGGGACAAAAGCTGAGGCTTCCCCCCCCTTCATTATTATTAATTTTAGTGAAAGTTTACAGAGACTTTGAATTTCCATTCATTCATTGTTGCACTTTTCTCACTGCCCACCCTTCCCTCCCCACAGTTCTCTCTTCTCTTTGATGAGTAACTTGTGGAAGAGCCACTTCTCTTGTGCCATGGAAGATGGCTCTGACCTCTTGATCAGTGGTGAGAGTGTGTTGGGAACTTCTCGTTGGAGCCAATGAGAGACTGGAGTGGAAGCTTAGGGGTTTTTTCATTGTTGTTGTTTTGTATTTTAAACAAGTCACTTGGGCCAGAAAACAAGTCATTTAAAAAAAAGAAACACAAACAAACAAAAACAAACAACAAACCAAGTCATTTATATTTCAAATGAACATTTCCTGTGTGGTACTGCTCTTTTCTGTCATTCCGCTGTACTTAGGTAACTTAAGATTGCTTTGATATTAAATAGCATGCCAGTGGTTCACCAGCTCCAGTAAAGGTTACTTATGGTTGACAATGTTTGATAGAGCTCACAGATTAAGACTGGCTTGGAAGCAGGAGTGGCATCCACTTCCTAAACATGTCTGTGGTAAGCATGAATTTAGAGAGAGGACAATTTATATAGGACAGGGTTAGGGTCTTTTGTTTATAGAGTCATGACTTGATGGCACTTAATGACAACAGCAGCATATAAAGCCAGGCCCTTGCCTCCATTTTTGGAGTTGGGTGCAGTGGTGGACTCTGTACAATGGTGCTCTTGTTTTCGTTGAGGATCTGTGTGGATTGTGTGGTTGTTTTCATTTAAGCCTCTTATTTAGACTCAACAAAACCTCCTGGAGGGCCCTTATATTTAAAAGTTGGGACAAAGAGATTATATTTTAATCCCTTGTTACTATTTTTTTACTCTTATATGAAAAAAAATATGTAGCTCTTCTAAGTGATACAGAACTATGGTCTATTTGCTGTGCTGAGGTAATCTGGGTTTCCTGTGATGCTGAACCATTTGCCACTGGAGTCTCAAAGGCCATAATGGAACAACTGTGCCGTAAGTGTGCCAAACACCATAATGGCTACCCATTATGGGAAGTGTTTGGTGGAACTCCCAGACTGATTAAGGTTTGGAAGCAGAAGTGGCATCTACTTCCTAAACCACAGGTCTGTAAAAGTTCTATGAACCTGGAGAAATGGCGATAGGTATAGAAAGGCTTCAGGTATATATATATATATATATATTTAAATATTAGTTGGGCCTGAGGGTCCACTCCTCTCTCAATTTGCTGCACTGAGGTAATCTGGGTTTGCTGTGCCATTGAGGGACAATTGACATAATGGCTACCCAAGGTGGGCAGTGTTTGATAGAGCTCCCAAGCTTGGAAGCAGGAGTGGCATCCACTTCCGAAAAAGCTTGTTTCTGGAAACTCTATGAACCTAGAGAAAATATGAAAGTTATACAAGTGTCCAGGTCTCTTGTTTATAGGGTTGCTATGAGTTGCCTATGACTTGACGGCACTTAACAATAATAACACAACAGTTCTTTTGCATCTCTGATTAGGTTTATTCCCAAGTATTTAATCTTGTGATTGGCTATTGTAAATGTTGTTGGATTTTGTTTCCTTTTCCAAGTTTTCTTTATTCCTATAGAGATATCCAACTGATTTTTGTACATTATTTTTATATCCCGCCACTCTGGAGAATTGGTCTACTAGGTCTAGCCCACCTTTTTTTTTTTTTTTTTAAGTCTTTAGGGTTTTCTGTATACACTATTACATTATCTGCATATAGGGATAGCTTTATCTTCTCTTTGCTAATTTGGATGCCTCTTATTTCCCTCTCTGCCTAATTGTCCTTGCCTCCAATACAATGTTGTATAGGAGTGGTAATAGTATACATCGTTGTCTAGTCCCTGGTGTAAATTTCTGTCTTGTTATTCAGGATTAAATTTTCATACTTTTCTATTATTTCTGGTATTTTGTTGATTGTAAATAATCTTTTGGTTATGATAGTTTTTTTAAAATTCTTATACCTCTTTACCTATGTTTTCAACTCTTTTTTGCATCACTTCATGAGTACCAATTCTTGGAATTCTGTGTTAGTGTATTTCTTCTGCCATCTCATCTCTGGGTATTCACTAAGTTTGTAATATGGTCTGCCTTTTTAGGGAGAGGCTTGTTTTGTTTCTTCATATTGCTCCTTGTCATTTTGTGAGGTTCTCCTTAGTATGTGAGGCCATTTCTGTTGTGTCTGTGTAGGTAACTGTAAGCATCTTATCTGTGTAGTATGGTTGATAGAGTTGCAGATTGTAAATATTTCATTTAACTCAGTTTCTCAACTGTCATCTTCTTGACTGGGTGTTCTTGTGGGGGGAAAGGACAGGGAAATGAGATCCCTTAGACTGCTGTAATTTGCTTCCAATTCGACAACCCTCACTCAACCAGGTTTTTGAAACTATGGATTTATAGGAAGAAACTGCACATATTTCTCCCATGGAGCAGTTGGTAGATTTGAACTGCCAACCTGTGGTCAGCAGCCCAGTGCTTTGTACATTATACCACCATGGCTCCCAGCTGAAGTGTATTTGTTCTTCATTTATTTTCTAAGAAATTATTTAAAGCTCACTTCTCAGTCATACTAATTGAAGCATGTAATGAGAAACTTGTATCTTGTAGACCATTGCTTCTCTACAGAAAATTGGAAAGAATCTTTATTTCTCACTGTTAATTTTTCTTTTTGAGCACAATAAGGTAGTAATTTAATACGGAAATGCTTACTCTAACAAAAAATTAACTTGCATGCATATTCTCATGTCCTGATAGATTAAAAGATCATGTTTTAACTGTTTAGATAGCACTGAATACTTAACAAAGAAAAAACTTGAGTTGAAAAATTAATGAAAATGAACAAAAAAGAAAAGCAGATACATTGAAGGTTCCTCAGAATAGTCTTGTTTCGGGTATAAGTAGGGAGTTGTTACTGTGTTTCATAAAATAATGGGTGAAGGAAAAGTGCTAGAGATTTTATTTTGCCTGAGTGCCCTTCACTCTCTGCCTTTAAAAATAGTTATTAAGATGATAGCAGCAATATATATTCATATAACATAGTATTCCTAGGATATAAAAGCATATCATCAAATCACTCCTAAGACTTGGGGAAAAGTTAGGCACACAAACCAAGAAGAGACCGGTAGAGATACACATGGGGAAAAGGAATGGGAAATAGTTCCATTTAAAAGTTCAATTTTAAATGTCTTAGGAGATTTACTAGTTTGCAATAGTTCAGTGCAGTGTGTATTTCAATCCAGGGAACTCGTTTCAGTACTAAACTGCTAAAAGGGAAATTTAAAATGGCAAATCAACAACAAAGCCAGTGTTTTATAGATGAGGTATTTTCTTCATATAATCCTTGTTATTTTTTTTGGTGCTCTCAAGACCTTCTACCTTCCTACGAGGATGAGTTTTAGGATTATGTATTAATGGATCTTTAGAAAAGATTGATGTCTAGAAACAAAACTGAAATGAACTATTTAAAGATTTTTCTCTTAACTGCAGATTGATGACTTCTGTATTTCACGCTTGTCTGAATGCTTATTTGAAACTGACTCAATAGTTTGAGATTAGGTTATCAAATAAAGGAAACACTTTCCTTTAAGACAATATCAAAACTTTTAAGGGACCATGTAACACCATGCACACACACACACACATTCACATTTCTTAATAAATCTGTTTTTCTCTAATCATAAGAACAGCAACTGCAAGAAGGAAAAGCAGAGAAACATGAAAATCACTTGTCATTGAGCCCATTTCAATCCCCGGTAATCTCAGGTTTATGAGGGTAGAAGTGTTCTCCATAATGTTTCAGTAACTGATGTTTTAAAAATTTGATCAATGTGCTTTTCTTTTAAAGGGTCTCTGGATGGATCCAAACTTCTAATCTTTCTTGAGTGAGTAAACTATTCACACCAAAAAGGAACCCCAGTACATGTCCCTACCATCAGTACAGTTTATATACTTTTGATTGCTGTCTGCCTCACTGGAATTAAGTGTTATGAGAGAAGCTTTTTTTCTGCTCCCAGCTATCAGATCCACAGTAGATCCTCAACAACTTGAAAATAAAAATTCTACTTTTAACAAAACACATTTTGGATAGCTAGGAAAGTCTTTATTTTGTTACTGGTCAACAAAGAATAATTGTAATTTTAACTATTAACTCTTCCAATTAATATTATCTGACTTTTTCAGGCATAATTTCAGTGAATCAATGATTTTTTCACCTTTTAAGTAACTGTCACTCTTGAAGAGTCTGAATTATCAGGCTAATGAATGTCCTGCATTCAAGAAATAATTTTCATAGAGTCCAACATATAGTTATAACCCAATTCCCCTCAATAATCTAAAGTAATATTTCCATTCAGCATATCAGTCATGTCCATAGCTTGTTCAGTGGTCAGCTGATAATCTCAGTCTACATACAATTCGATGAAACTATTGTGTGTCCTCTAGTGGTTTTCTTTTTCTCTTTGAAGAAAATAATTTGAACAGGAAGAGTCTAGTCATTAGATATAATAGGAAGAAATGCCTCTATATCTAATCTTTGATATCTTGACCCACAAATTTATACCTTGAGAGAAGCAATCTCAAATATTGATTACTGGTGATTCAGAGTATATATCATGTTGAAAAGTACTTTAACCTTGCAAAATGTGATTATTCAATACGTCAATCTATCATCGTCTGCTTCAGATGACAAGGAACTTGATGAAATCAGTGACTACTATGATTGAGAATCAATTGTCTCATTGATTTTGTCATATGAGAACATCTTTCGAATTAATGCATGAAACATAGCGATGGGAAAAGATATTCAATTATCCTGTGGAAAGTGCTGCTGATGATTCACTGTAAGCAAGAGAAGCAATTCCACATCTAGAGTAAGGGATGGGAAACTCCACTTCTTTATACAAATTCTCTTGCTTCCTCCAGTATTGGTAGTTTGTCATCAAGTCATCCAAGTGCCATCCATGTTTGTTCCGGGCTTCTGCTTTTGTCTTTACTCTTTGTTGAGTTTCTGTAATGAACATAATGAGGGAAGGGAAAATTCATGTCGTTAATGTCTTATGTTGCTTGCACCCCTTTCACATTGCTTAAGGGCCTAAGAACAACGTATCTTCACGGAGGAAGGAGATTTACAAAAGTAAATATACAATATGGTATCTCTTCAAACTCAATTTTTGAATTTCTGGTCTATCTTTGGGAGCTTTTGAAAACCATTGGTATAGGATACAAATATCTTCTCACTCAGTGGTCATTCAAAGCCACTCTTCCTATCACTTCATTTCATAATACTTGTTACAAATTTCTTCATTTCTGCTTTCTGTATGATGAAAGAAAAATCAGACCAATCAACAAACAAAATCCACAGAAGTCAGACCTACTTCTGTGAAATTGAGTCTGACTCAGATAGCCATTCACTGTGTTTCTGAGATAATAGATCTTTACAATAGGAGATAGTCCACCTTTCTCCCATGGAGACGATGGGCTCAAACCACTAACACATGCATGAGTAGCCCAACATGAAAAAGAACCAGAGTCACCTAATATTTTGTTGCTTTAAAAGTTACATATTTGATTTGTAATCATAAAATGAGAGTTATTGATTAGAACTTAATAGTTATACTTGTTAAATCCATATGCTTCTCAGTATCACTATCTCCACCCTTATAAAGTTTACATGTCTATTTTTATGCTACAATATTTGAGCTTTTCCTCAGCCTAAATATTGTCATTAATAATCAAGTTATAATCATCCTACTATTTATCCTATTTATTATATTCTTTATTTCAAATATAAATTCCTCAGACTATTGCAACATGATTTTTTTTTGTTACTTGGAGTTTCTGTTTCACATACTAATATTGTCTTTTATATTCTTTGTTGATCTTTAAATAATTTATCTTAAAATGTAGTTTACCTACCTTAACTCTTTTAACTTTGATGGTTGTGTATCCAATATTACCAAATTTGCTAACAGCTGGCTCATATTATTTCCAAATGTTCAAAAATGTTACTACCTATATCTTTAAAGTTATACACATTCAAAAGACTGGTGGTAGCTGACAAAATGAGTTGAAGATACATATGCATTGTCTAGGCTGACAGATTTGTTTATAAATAGGTCACCTCTTTTCTACCCTGATGGAAAATATTACACACTCCAAATGGTGCAGTTACAAGATCCTGCTTCAACGCAAGTCCCCTAAACATTGACTTTTCATGTACATGAGGGACAAGCAGTCCTTGTTGTTTGTATTTTACAAAGGTTTTGAGTTGTTTGTTGTTGCTGCTGTTGTTCTTACTACAGCAAAATGGATGTAAACTGATGTAGTCGTTGACGTTCAAATTGCTGTCTTTCTGGCTAGTGAGCTAACGTTCCCCAAAGAGTACAGCTATTCTATGCAATAGTATATATTGTGGAAAAATTATAGTTTTTTTTTTTTAAAAAAAACTATTACTGGTTTGCATGTAATCATTTATCAGCATTGTGTCTGGCATATGTGTTTTGTGTTTGACCCAATAATTCAAATACATTATATTTTGCATAATTATCATTGCTCTATGCCTATTATCATCCCATCTTTTCAATCCCCATTCAAATCCTCTCATTACTTCACCCCCACCTCCAGCCACTAACCTCTGCCATCCCAGAGGTTTTCCCTTTTCCTCTCTTTGCACTTTCCTTCTTTTTTCTTTTGAACAATTAAACATATCTTGCTAAGTTATCCTCCAATTTTCATAATTCTAGCCCTGTGCAATATTTGTCCTTTTGTAAGTGAGATAGTTCACTCACCATAACGCTTACTACTCTCAAGTACAGTAATTAATTTAAATATATAAAAGGAAGTTCATCCTTGTCAAAAGTCCAAGACATTTCAAAATCACTGCTGTTAACTTCCACTGTCTCGCAAGTGAGTGAAGCATTGGTTAGAAGTAAGGTCCTCAGATTTTAGTGCACTGTTCTGGTTTATGTATGTATAATCTGGAGAAAGGTGATGAGAGGAAAACAGCTAAGACCATCTGGTTTCTGTTCAGTTTCCATGTATTCTGATTCCATTTCCATAATAGAAGGGCTTTTATGGAGTTCTGATAAGCACTAATGGATCCATCACTAATGATATAGGGCATTCCTATTGATATATTTAGTGAAGAACAAGACAATAATAATGATGATGGTGATGACAAAAGTTACTTTCGAAGAAAGGACGTAATTACAAACTGTTTAAGAATTTGTTTCAAATGAATAATTTTTGGAATATTTTTACAAAGAATATTAAACTAATATATAAGAATATTGGACATGATAATTTTCTGATGGCCGAATAGTTATTCAATTGAGAAATTAGACTCTAAGTTATCAAAATATTAATATTACTCTTAAGGAATAATTCAATATCAACACTTCTTAGTATGATAAACTGAGAATATATATAAGATGATATAAGATACAAGATATAGAGAGGGATACACAATTTAGAGAACGTTTTGTAAATGTGTATCAAAGGAATTGCCAGACACAGGAGAATTTCATGAAATAACATATGAGCAAGAGCCTATGGTGATGAAGGAAGAAGTTCAAGCTGCTTTGAAGGAAATAGCAAAAAACAAGGCCCCAGGAATAGATGGTGTACCAATTGATGTATTTCAGCTAACAGATGCTGCCCTGGATGTGCTCACCAAGTTGTGCCAAGAAATCTGGAGAACA
>NW_006399916.1:1617966-1640640 GCF_000299155.1 Elephantulus edwardii
TAAGGTGCATCTGATACAGGCTATGGTCTTTGCAATCACTTGTTATGCATCAGAGAGTTGGACAATGACTAAGAAGGATAGACGGAGAATTGATGCCTTTGAGCTGTGGTGCTGAAGAAGAGTATTATATATATCATGGACTGCCAAGAAAATAAACATATTCATCCTGGAGAGGGTTAAACCAGGCTACTTCTTGGAGGCAAGGATTCTGGGGCTTCGTCAGACATAGTTTGGACATGTTGTAAGTAGGGACAGGTCCTTGGAGAGAGACATCATGCTTTGGAGGGTGGAGGGACGGCACAGAAGGGGAAGACCCTCTATGAGGTGGATTGATTCAGTGACTGGGGTAATTGGGATGGGTGTGTCAGAGACAGTGTGATTGACACACGATAGAGCAGGGTTTAGGGCTGTTGTATATATGGTCACTATGAGTCGTATACGACTCAATGGCACATAACAACAACAACATTTACTCATAATTATGAACTGCCAATGAAGAATATAGAAATATATTTTTAAGTATTTGTCTGCTTTAATCTATCATATTGGAAGCAGGAGTGGCTTCCACTTCCTAAAGAACATGCCCCTGGAAACTCTATGAACTTTGATAAATTATGATAGTTATAGAGAGGCCTCAGGCCTTTTATTCAGAGGATCACTATGAGTTGTGTTTGACTCAACATCCATCATCACCAACCAATCTTACTATATATTGCATCTGATACAGGCCATCGTCTTTCCAGTCACTTGCTATGTGTCTGAGCACTAGACAATGAATAAGAATGATAGAAGAAGAACAGATGTCTTTGAGCTGTGGTATTGGAGAAGAACACTGAAAATCCCATGAAATGACAAAAGAACAAATAAATATGTCTTGGCGGAAGTGAAGCCAGAGAGCTTTTTTGAGGCAAAAATAATAGTTTCACCACATGTTACTAGGTGGGGCTATGCCTTGGAGAGGGACATGATGTTCGGAAAGGCAAAGGGAGGTAAATCCTCAACCATGTGGATTGACAGAGTGACTGTCACAATGAGCTCTAGTGTGTCAGGGAGTGTAAGGACGGCATAGGATAGGACAGGGTTCAGATCTCTTATAAGGGCACTATGGGTCATTCTTGACGACGACACCTAACAACAACAACAAACTTGTGTAAATCAAAACATATTAAAGCCAAAGATTATTTGAAACAATCAAGAATGTCCACAATCCACCAGAATGTACAAATTGTGGTATATACATGATCTAAAGATAGTAATATTTATAACAGAAATGTCATGTATTTTATTATTTTATCTTCCAGAGCATACCACATCAGCAAAAGATGGGCACTCTCTTTACTGCTCATCTTTCTTCAGCTTTAAAACTAGATATAGGGTCATGATAAAAGTTGGGATAAACTCAATAGCCATAAGTTTGACTTTAAAAAAAAATACTATTCCACAGAATGTTCTTGTTAGGTGTTGAGAAATAAGTTTGAATATCTGGTCTTGCCCCATTCTTACACCATAATCACTGCTGTGCGTGAGTTCAATATTGCAGCCACTTTGTCAGTCCAGCTTACTGAGTGTTTTCCGTTGTTCTTTACCCTTGACTTTACCATGCACCATGTCCTTCGCTGGGTACTGTTCCAGGTTGTTGTTGCTGTGTATCATAGAATCAGAACAGACCGATTATTGATCCTCTGGTGGGTTTACAGAGGAAGTTAATCACACTAGAGGAGATGGTCCATCCTTATCCCAGGGAGGAACTGGTGGCCTTAATCCTTGTACCTTGGGGATGGCAACATAACTTCTTGCCACGAGGCCACCAGACATGAGACCATTGTTGCTGCCTTTGATCCTAAGAAGCATTCTGGCTGCATTCGTCCAAAAACAGATGCTCTAGTTCTTTGGCAAGTCAATGGTTTCTTTAATGTTCTTTGCTAACATTCAAAACCATCCATTTTTTCTTCCCTCTTTCTTATTCATTGTCCAGTTTTTGCATGCATATGAAGTGACTGAAAATACTCTGGCTTGGATAAACTTCACATTAGTCTTCAAAGTGACATTTTTACTTTTTTATTTGCATTTTAAATAGAGTCTTTGTAGCCGATTTGCCCAGTTAAATATGTAATTTTTGTGTTTTTTAAGTTACTTCCATGGGTCCTTGAAAAAGAAAAAAATCATTGAATAATTTCTAAATTGTGAAAAAAGAATGAAAATATTTTTGGGTATATATAAAATTCTTTTAAAAAATAATTCTTTTATGTTGTTATTGTGGATTACTGTCGAGTCAAGCAAGACTTATAGTGGCCGTGTGAACAAAAGACCTGAAGCATTTCTATAACTATCATCATTTCTCAAAGTTCATAGAGTTTGCAGAGGCATGTTGTTTAGGAAGTGGATGCCACTCCTGCTTCCAAACCTGTCTTAAATGAGGAACTCCATCACACACTATCCACAATGTGTAACCATTATGGCATTTGACACCCCAATAGCACAAGGTTCAGCATCGCAGCAACCCCAGGTTACTTCAGTACAGCAACTGGACAGAAGAGTGTGGTACCTCTTGGCTAAGTGTTCCTCCAAACTATAATAACAACCAACTTTAAATACAAAGGCCCTCTCCAAGGTCTTGTTGACTCTAAACAAGAGACTTAAATAAAAAACAAGGCAATATAGTATGTTGTTATTATTATGTGTTCTCGAGTCAGCTGAAAGGTAAAGTGACCTTATGTACAGGAGTTTTGAACCCTTCTCTATCCAGAACCTGTCTCACTAATTCTGACACACCAACTCATATTGAGCCAGATACTATATCACTTCATCTCATCTGGAGTCTTCCTCTCCTGCACTGTCCCTCCACCCTTCCAAGCATGATGTCCTTCTCCTAGGACTAGTCTCTTCTGGCCACATGCCCAAAGTATGTGAGGCAGAGCTTCAAAATCCTAGCCACAAAGGAGTGACTTGGTTTCACCCTCTACAAGACAGAACTATTTGTTTTCTTGGCAGTCCTTGGTACGTTCAAGACCCTTCTTCAGCATTACAGTTCAAAGGCACCTATTGTTCTTCTGCCATTTTTAGTCATTCTAGTCATCCAGCTCTCTGAAGCATAACAAGTAATTGAGAAGATAATGGCCTGGATTAGGCGCACCTTTGTCTCTAGACTTACATTGTTGCTCTCAGCACTCTGGAAAGGTCCAATGACAGCAGATTTTCCCAATGCAATTTGTCTTTCGAGTTCCTGACTGTTGGTGTTAAGAGTGTTGATTGTGGATGCAAGCAAACTGTAATTTCCAACAACTTCAATCTCTTCTCCATATATCATGGTGTTGTCAGTTGGCCCAGTGATGAGAATCTTTGTTCTCTTGATGTTGAGCTTCAATTCGTTTTTTCCCCTTCTTGTTGTATACTGTCAAATCGTATCTGACTGGCACAAGAGGAGATTGCCTCTACTTCAGCGGAGCATCTGGTGGGTTTGAACCATGCACCTACAGGATTTCAGGCTCAAGTAATTTACCTTCTGCAGCAAGTGCAAGTTAATTGCATAGTGTATCAGATGGTATTGCATTTCATGGATAAACAAGAAACAATAGGGAAAGGAATAAGGAACATTCGGGTTTTGTTGTGTAGTGTAGTAGCTGTTCCTCTAGCAGGTTTTCAGAGACTGTAAATCACATGAGAAGAGATTGTCCATCCTTCTCCTGCAGAGCAGCTGGTGGATTCAAACCATATTCCTCTGAGCTGGTAGTTTTGCTCCTTACCACTTAGGCCACCAGAGCTCCCTAATAAGGAAGTAAAATGAATGTTACAACAGATGATAATACATTCAATAGATAAACATAGAAACAACAGGGAAAAGGAATTAGGGATTAAGGAAACAGGAAATTGGGATTAGGGAGGGTGATTTTGAATTTGAAAATACAAATTCAGTGATCAAGAAAAGTCAAACTGAGTTGGTGATGTTTAGCTGTATCAAAACTCAAGACCAAACAACAAATTAGGTGTTCATGTGAAACAGTGTCCAGGCAAAATAAACAAAATGCAAACATACTAATTTTGACACTTGTCTAGTGTGCTCAGTAAGGGTAAGAAGACAGTGTTACTGTGTCAGATTGAACAAAATGTCAGCCTGGTGTCTGGGAGCTTGACTAGACAGATATGTCCTTGGAAGCACATATTAAACAGAGGAAAGACATGATCTAAATTGATACTTTAAAAATTGCTTTGTTGTTCTTGTTGTACATCATTGGTTCAGATTAGATCAGTACCTGACCTTTCAGAGAGTTTTTAGAGGCAATAAATCACTCAGCGTTTGATTGTCTGTCTTTCTTCTGCAGAGCAGATTCAAACCCTGTATGTACATTTGAGTTGGCAGGAAGATTCTTTACACTAAGCCATCAGAGCTTCCTAATTGCTTTAATAAATTGAAATGTGGAGGTAAGAACACCCAGGACTTATATCAACATCTCAGACAAAGGATGGATTAAGCTTGGATAAGGGTAACTAACAAGAAGGAATTAGAGTACAATTTAACTTGAAAAGTACAATCAAGAGATTAGTACACCAGTATTCATAGCTGTGTTATTAACGACTGCAGACATTGGAAACAGCCCAAGTGTCCAATCACAACAGAATGGATTGAGAAATTGTGGTACATTCACTTAATGGAATATTATGAAGTACTAAGGAGTAAAAATTTCAAAAAAATACTACCTAATTTGGAAGCAACTGGGATAATTAGGCTGAGCGAACTAACTCTGTCTTATAAGGACAAATTCAAAATAAGATCATTATTGTAAAAATAGAAGGATAATTAGAAAAACATTTATGGAGAGCCAAGGGGTGAAGGAAGGAAGGAGATAGAGGAGTGAGGATGGGTCAGGAGGATTAATAGGGTTTCACAATTTGGTGTGTGGAAATAGCAAAGATCTGGTGGGGACCTGAAAAGACAGGATAATGATGGGCAGAGTCCAATGGTCATTAATTTTACAAAACATAAAGAATGTGAATGATAGTATGAAACAAAGTATAAATGAAGAATAGTGTGAAACGCAATGTTTCACATTTTATAAATTGTAAGTAAACCAATACATAAGGAAATACAAACTTTGTAAGCAAACCAATATGCAGTAAAAAAATTAAAAATAATTTTTTTAAAAAAAGCATTTCCTGATATACTGAATATGACCTCTGTGCAAAAGTTAGGATCAAGAAAAAAAAAGTCAAGGATCAGAAATAACACCATGATTTTTGTAGTAACTAGATGGGTGAAGTCCTTCCTTCAAGGAGCTAAAACTGTTATACAAGGATTTTAGTTTATGAATACGGATTTGGATATATAAATTTGAACAGATTATATGGTCGTTTAGTGGTAAGGAGTTGTGCTCTTAAGCTGGAGGAACAGTTTGAATATAGAGCTGCTTCTTAGTAGAAAGATGGACAATTTCCTGTGTAATTTTAACTGACTCTGAAAACCCATTGGGGCTTTCAAACTATGAGTTGGTTCCAACTCAACAGCATAATAGCAAGAACATAGGAGTTTTAGGAGGAGATATTAGTACCAGCATTAGAAACATGTACTTGGAGTTCAGGAAAAGAGCCAGGTTGGACCTACATGTTTGGGAGACATCTATCTATAAGAGAGATTGTAAAACTGTGAAACCAAGTGAGATTATCATGAGATTCAATGTGGAATAAAGGAAAACAGTAAGAAATCCAAAGACTGAACTATGTCACATTTGACTACTTAAAAGAAATGGGGAGAAATTTACAAATCCAGAGCATTAGAAAAGGAGTCAGGAGAGTTCGATTCTCAAAAGATAAGTGAAAACAGTTTTGGAGTTTTTTCTTTGGTTTTCTTGTGGTTTGTTGTTTTTGTGTTTGTGTTTGTTTTTGTAAATGGGGCTAGAGGAAAACTGATGAGATACAAGCTAAGTGTTTATAAAAGGAATACTTAAAATAAAGCCAATTTGGCCTTTTGGTCCTGGTTCATCAATCCCACCTGGTCTGACCTTTACTTAGACTGAAGGGAGAGATCCTCCCAATAGTTGATATTTTCAAGATTCACCTGGGTGGTCCTGTCCCTTGATTGACCTTTACATGTAGTCACTGGAGATGTGCACCTGGTGACTGATAAAAAAAATAAAATAAAATAAATAAATCCTAAGAGCATAGAGTTGGCCATAAAGCCTCTAGATTGACAAGGAGCAGAAAGTGCGTGCAACCTTTGGACACAGGTGATCTGCATTGAGAAAATCTCAGACTGAATAAACCTGCAATTGTGAAGGTATCAGCTGTAATAGTTTCACAAGAGGCAGAGACAAGTGGTCCAAATCAGTGGTAGCATAGTGTAAACATTAAACCCCACTGACAAATTTAACTCTTTAAAATCAAGGTACCCTGAGTAGCATGCCATTTGCAAAGTAGGGCTATCTGAATACAGTCCTGAACCTGAGCAAGTGGCACCAGAAGTCACCTAAGAGATGTGGCCAAATTAAGCCATTCTGAGTGACTTCAAAGACAGTCTTGTCGAAAAGTTTCAAGAGTAAGCAACAGAGTCTGGGACGGTAAGTACGTCTCTTGAAATGTTGGGGTACTAGAAACTCCTAGGCGACCATGATAAACACATTTCTCTGCTTATGACTTTGTTTATGTCCTCCTTTGTTGGTGAAGTTGTTATTGCCGATACGGTGTTTCTGAGAGTTCTTTAGGACCATTTCAATGAATTACTGAACCCAATAGAAGAATATAAAAAACTGGCTTTTTGTTGATTCTTGTCCTTTTAGATCTATAAGTTAATTAAGGTGCTATTTCAGATAAAAGAGAGGAAGAAAATGCCCAAGTGTAATGTAGTAAAAAAAGTGGAAGAACTGAAAAAACAAAACACCGTAATACTACAACCCTTTTGTGATATTTTGTTGCAGTGAGGGTAAAGAAATAGAATAGTGGCTAAAAGGGATGGGAAATTTCTATTTATGATGTTCTTAATGGTGATTCCTAGTTTACAGAAAAGTTTACAAAATCTCTTGGGTTGGTTGGGTTATTTATTCAGTCAATCTTTGGTGCCTCTTTTGTTCCATAACACCAGTTACAACACACGCAGTGTCTGATAGCCATTCATTCCATGTTGTATTTCCTTTCACCCATCTTGGTAAGTCCTCACTATTTAGTAATCTTTACCCTCTCTTCCTGTTCTTGGTAACCCTACTAAAATTATTCTCTCTGCATGTAAACCTCTCTCTAGCTGGATTTCACTGTGGTCTTTAAAAAAAAATTCATATATTGTTGCACATTTTTTCTTCCCTTCCCCTTCCTATCCCCCCCTTCACTCTACTTTTCAATTCATCTCTTGTTCCAGATTGTTGTTGTAATGTTATTGCTGTTGTTGTTATGTGTCGTCGAGTCGTTTGCGACTCATAGCGACCCTATGTACAACAGCCCTAAACTCTGCTCTGTCCTATGCCAATCGTACTGTCTCTAATATACCCATCCCGATTATCCCAGTCACTGAATCAATCCACCTCATAGAGGGCCTTCCCCTCCTGCGCCGTCCCTCCAGCCTCCCAAGCATGATGTCCTTCTCCAAGGACCGGTCTCTCCTCACGGCATGTCCAAAGTATGTTAGACGGAGCCTCAGAATCCTTGCCTCCAAGGAGCCACCCAGTTTAACCCTTTCCAGGACGAATCTGTTTGTTTTCCTAGCAGTCCATGGTATTCTCAGTACTCTTCTCCAGCACCACAGCTCAAAGGCATCAATTCTCCTTCTATCCTCTTTGGTCATTGTCCAACTCTCTAATGCATAACAAGTGATTGCGAAGACCGTGGCCTGTATCAAATGCACTGTGGTCTCCAGGGAGACACTATTGCTCTTCAGTACTTTGGAGAGGTCCCTAACAGCAGACTTTCCCATGGCAATGCACCTTTTAATTTCCTGGCTACTGGTGCCAAGAGTGTTGACTGTGGAGCCAAGCAAACTAAAGCTGTTGTTATAATACATAATCATATATTCCATCTGGACCTTCTTCCCCTCATCTGTTCCAATGCAGTGTTCATTATCTTTTCCTATCCTCTTCCCAATCCCCCATGTCAATCCTATTTTATAACAGTGCTGTTATGCAGCAGTTTTCCTTTTTTGATTGAGATCATTTCACTCAGCATAAGGTCTTCTAGGCTCACCCATGTTGTGCTATGATTTATGTTTGTATATATTGCTTTTCACACTGTATCTTTCCTATTTCCTTTACCCACCCTCCCCACCAAACTATGCAACCCTATGATTAACTCTCCCACCCCACTCCCAACCTCCTGCATCCTCCCCCCTCATACATCTAGAATAACAGTTATCTACAGTATTTGTCCTTATGGGACTGAGTTCACTTAGCATAATGTTTTCCAGTCCCAATTTTTTAAGAACATGCCAGAGTGCCCTCCATAGTGGTTGTATTATTTTGCATTCCCACTAGCCTTGAATAAGAGTTCCATCTTTCCACAACCTTGCTAGCATTTGTTGTTAACTGGCCTGTTGAATTTTGCTATTACAGCTGAGATGAAATGATATCTCATAGTTTTTATTATTTGCATCTCTCTGATAGTTGGGGATTCTGAACATTTCTTCATAAAAAATCATCTGCAAAAATCTTAAGCAAGACACACACTTCATCATAAACAAACAAACAAACAAACAAACAAACCCTTCAAGGTAAATCCAGGGCTCATAAGTAAAACCAAAGACTATAAAATCCATCAGAGAAAAGCTAGGAAGAACTCTAGAGGTCATAAACTGACTCCAAGCAAAATGAAAAACCTACAACCAGAAGAGAATAAAACAGTTGAATGTTACCATCTAAGAATAAAATCCCTAAGCATATAATAAACTTATCCAATAGGGTATAAAGGCAACCCATGGAGTGGAGAAAAATATTTGGCAATGACATAGCTGCAAAGAGACTTATATCTAAAATTTAAATAATACTGTAGTACCTCAGCAGAAAAAAACTAAACACCCAATAGCAAAATGGGCATAGGATATGAATAAACACTTCATCAAAGTAGATATTTAAATAGAAAACAAACACATCATTTTTTTTCTGTCATCTTTAGTCATTCAGTATTCAACTTTCAGATGCTTAACAAATGATTGAGAAGACAATGGATTGAATCTGTTACACCTTAGGTCCCCTACAGCAGACTTTCCCAATGTAAGAAGTCTTTTGATTTCTTGACAGTTGTTACCAAGGGTGTTAATTGTGGATGAGAAATCTTTGACAACTTCAGTCTTTATCAGGCTCAGTAGTAAGGATTTTTTCGCCCCATGGAATTTTCTCTTTTTATTACTAGATTTTATTCAATCATTCATAAACATTACTTTTTCTAAAACTAACAGTTGATCAATCCCTTTAGTCATCATCACTGCATCTCATCAAATCCTCACTGCCCCTTGCCTATTCCTTTACCCCACACATCTATCCACTCATCTCTGCTACCTTAGTATTTCTCTCCTCTTCTTTTTCTTCCTCCCCCTTTTCCCCTCCCCCTTCTCCATTTGGACAGTTATATTTATCCTGCTCCAAGTTGCTAATACCCATGTTATCCTTCTGTAAGTTCTTTCCTGGCTGATCCTCCCCTCTCCTGGTCCTTTAGTGAGCATTTTCTTTACCTTCTGTTTATGCTTTTCACATTCCCACATCACCCCAATCACACTCTATTTTCACAATAGCAGTCTTATGCAGTGTCTGTCTTTTCATAACTGAATTATTTCATTCAGCATGATGTATTCTAAATTTTTCCTTAGTGTATAGTATTTCACAAATTTCTTCTTGTTATTTGTATGCATATGGACATTATCCTGTAACTCATAACATTGTATTTCAAGTTAAATCTATAAACGGTATTTTTTACTATGAAAATATCCCCACTTTTTTCCTTTTTCATCTCTGGCTTATTAGGTCATGTGATCATTTGATTAGAAATGTCCCATGTCTGTACATCTCATTTCATCAATACCTAAAATGTCAATATTTATATATTCCATTTCTTTCTTAAGGATGTCTAGTTTTCCTTCATTCATGCTTCTCATCATATTAAATGATCCAATTATTACTTTTGGCTTACAACTCTACCTTCTCCTTTTTGTTTCCAAATTTGAGGGTTCAGCCTCAATTGCATTATCTGTTAGTCTATTCTAAGTGTGTTCTATGTTGCATACTGTTTTTGAAGGCCTGATATAGCTCAGAAATGGATGGTCAAATCTTCCTATACTGTCTTAATTTGGATGCTTAGCTTTTGAACAATTTCTGACAGGCATTTTACCAAAAGGAGCAAATGAAAGACACTTACCTTTACAGAAATAACTAATATATTCAGTGCCCTCAAACTCACAACATGTGTGTCTTGTCCCTTTTCTTTCCCCACTACATTAGCATCCCTTGCAGTCCCACATTGCCCATCGAGCACCTCCCTCCCAAAACCACCCCTTAATATGATGGCATAAGCAACAAGTCAATTCTATGGTGTCATGAGCCTCACACTGCTGCTGGTCTCTCAAGATGATGGCTGTTTTACGTTTAGGAATATTTAAGTCCAATTCCCATGTAACAGCTTTGTTGTTGCTGCCATGCACTGTTGAGTCCCTTGAGAGTCACAGTGACCCTTTGTACAATAGCCTTGAAAACTACTCTATCCTGTGCCAACTTTACCATCACTAACATGCCTACCCTCATTAGCCTGGTCACTGAATCAGTCTCATCAATGGTCTTCCTCCCTTTCTCTGTCTTTCCACCCTTCAAAGCATGATATTACACTCTAAGGACTCATCCCTCCTTGCAACATGCACAGAATATGTCAGACAAAGCCTAAGAATCCTTGCCTCCAAGGAACAGCCTGATTTCGCCATCTCTAGGATGAACCTGTGTTCTCCTGGAAGTCCATAATATATTCAATACTCTTCTCCAGCACCAAAGCTCAAAGGCATCAATTCTTTTCCCACTATCCCTAGTCATTGCCTAACTCTGATGCATTGCAAGTAATTGTAAAGACTATGGTCTGGATCAGGCATACCTTAGTCTCCAGTCTTAGTATTCTGGAGAGATCCCTAACAATTGACTTCCCTAATGCAATTGTCTCTTGATTTCCTGGCTTCTCATACTAGGAATGTTGATTCTGAGGCCAAGCAAACTAAAGCTGTTAACAATCTCAATATCTTCACCATCATAATGGTGCCAAAAGACCCAGTGATGAGAATAGTTGTTTTCTTGATATTGAGCTTCAATCCATATTGAAGGCTGCAGACTTTGACCTTCTGCAGCAAGCGCTTCTGGTCTTCTCAGTTTCAGAAAGCAGGGTTGTGCCATCAGCATAAGACAAGTCCTCCAATCCTGGTGCTGCATTCCTCCTCTTAGAGCCCAGTCTCCCAGATGATCTTTTCTACATATAGGTGGAAAAAGTATGGAGACAGGATACGTCCCTGGTATACACCCCTCCTGATTTTGAACCATGAAGTGTCTCCTCTCTCTGTTCTGACAGCTGCCTCCTGGACCAAGTATAGGTTTCGCATAAGCACAATCAAATGTTCTGAGACTCTAATTCTTCTCAGAGTCAGCCACAGTTTGGTGTGATCTATACAGTTAAATGCCTTTGTATAGTCAATAAAACAAACAAACAAACAAGACATTCCTCTGGTACTCTCTGCTTTCAGCCTAGATCCATCTAATATTAGCTATACTATTCCTAGTACCATAACCTCTTCTAAACCCAGCCTGCACATCAGCCAGTTCTCTGTTGATGTACTGCTCCAGTAGTTTTTGGCTAATTTTCAGCAGAATCTTGCTTGCATGTGATTTTACTATTGTTCGGTAATTTCCGCACTGTGACCACCTTTCTTTAGAATGACAACAAATACAGATCTCTTCCAGTCAGTTGCCCAAGTGGTTGTCCTCCAGATTTCTTGACAGAACTTAGTGAGCAAATCCAGGACAGTGCCTGTTTGTTGAAGCATATCAATTGGCATGCCATCACTTCTTAGAACCTTGTTTTTTGCCAATTTTTTCAGAGCTGCTTGAACATCTTCATCATCACAGGCTCTTGTTCCTACATTGTTTCATGAAATTCTTCTGTGTCAGACAGTTCCTTTTGGTACAGTGACTCTGTATACCTCTTTCATCTTCTTTTTATTGTTCCTGAATCATTTAATATTCTGCCCAAAGCATATTTAAGTATTGCAGTTGGAGGCTTGAATTTGTTCCTAAATTCCTTCAGCTTAAGAAATGTTGAACGAATTTGACCCTTTTGATTTTCTGACTACAGCTCTTTGCACATACCATTATAATATTTTGCTTTGTCTTCCCAAGCTGTCCTTTAACATCTTCTATTCAGCTCCTTAATTTCTAGATTTCTTACCTTTGCTTTGACTTCTTGGTACACTAGTGCAATGTTCAGATTCTTGTCTGACATCCATGTCGGTCTTTTCTTCCTCCTCTGCCTTTGTAATGATCATTTGCATTGTTCATGGATGATATTCCTAATGCCTTCCCACAGCTCATTTTGGAATGGAGTTTTGTCTGAGGCAGTACCAGGGAAAAATCCTTGCCCCTGAGCTTCTTCTCCAACAACTATTGTCTCGTGACTTAGTATCTCTGCTCTTCCTTTTACACTACACTTCTGTGTGTGTTTTATACAATATTTTCTTAAAACTGTGTCTTATATAGTTATTAATAATCTACTATTATCCCTAGTCTATTCACACCCTTGTCTTCACACAACACCATCTTTCCACTATCTCTATTGTCTTTTTATTATTTCCTCTTTTTCTGCAAACCTTCTTCTTGAAAAAGTTACACATATCTTATCCCTATTTACTAATTGCAATAGCCATAGTTAATCCTTATGTTGATTCTTCCCAGATTACATGCCCTTGTCTTGGTCCTTCTGGTGTTCTTTGTGCATACATTCTATTCTAGTTTTTACCTTTCCCACCTAAAACTCTCAGTTATCCTCCTATTTTCATGATATGGGCCCTATACAATATTTGCCTTTTTGTTATTCAGCTATTTCATTCAACAGAGTGCTTCCTAGACTTTCCCGTATTATGTCATATTTTATGATATAACATTGTTTGGTTTGTTTGTTTGTTTTTAGTGCCTCATTAAATTCTATTGTGTGAATATACCACATTTTCACTGTCCATTAGCTTATTGGTGAGCATTTGAGTTGTTTCCATTTTCTAACTATTTTGAATAATGCTGTTTTAGCATCGGGGTGCATATTTCTTTTTTAAATTTTATTTTATTAATTTTAATGAACATTTACAGAGATTTTCGATTTCCATTCATCCATTGTTGCATTTTTCTCCCTGCTCCGCCCTCCCTGCTGCATATTTCTTTTTGTGTCTCAGCATTTCAGCTCTGATTTCTCTGGGATATATTTCTAGCAAAGGAATAGCTGGATCATATGAGGTTTCTATGTTTGCCTTTTTGAGGAAATGTTAAAATGCCTTTCATAGTGGTGATACCATTTTACAGTCCCACCAGCAGTGCATGAGAGTTCCAATCTCTCCACATCTGTGCCATAAGTTATTATTTGCTGTCAAATTTTGCTAATGCTTCTAGACTGAAATGGTATCTCATTGATACTTTGCTTTGCTTCTCTCTGATTCTCAGTAATTTCGAACTTTTCCTCATGAATCCTTTGTCATCTGAAAGCCCTCTTTTGAGAAGCCTTATCAACATCTTGTGTTATGCAGATGACACAATTTTGCTTGCTAAAACTGAAAAAAAAAAAACTTGAAGCATTTGCTGCAGAATGTCAAGGACAGTAGTCTTCAATATGGATTGAAGCTCAACATAAAGAAAACAAAAATTCTTACCATAGTGCCAACTGAAAGCATCATGATAGAAAAGAGATCAAGACTGTGAACAATTTCAGCTTGATTGGTTCCTTAGTCAATAATCTTGACACTAACAGTCAGCAAATCAAAAGATTAATTGCATTAAGTCTGCTATCAGGGATCTCTCCAGGGTTCTGAAGAACAAAGATATAAGTCTATAGACTAAGGTGTGTGTGATCCAACCCATGTGTGGTGTCATTGCTTGTTATACTTCATATACTGGATAATGACTAAGGATGACAGAAGAAGAATCAATGCCTTTGAGTTTTGGTGCTGGAGAAGAGTGTTGAGCATACCATAGTCTGTCAAGAAAACAAACATATCTGTCCTGGTGAAGGTGAAACTAAGTTGCTCCTTGGAGGCAAGGATGTTGAAGTTCGAACTCATATACTTTGAGGATGTTGCTAGGAGGGACCAGTCCTTGGAGAAGGACATAATGTTTGGAAAGGTGGAGGGACAGTGCAAGATAGAAAGACCCTAGATAAGATGATTTGACTCAGTAACTGAGATAATAGAGGTAGGTGTGTCAGAAACAGTGAGATTGACTCAGGGTAAGGCTAGGTTAAGAGTTACTGTACATAAGGCTGCAGGCAGCTTGACAGCACATAATATTTATTGCTTTATCGTTTACTGGTTCTGCATTTTTTCGGCTAAGTTTGCAAATCTCTTTTTGCCACAGACTATGGCTTCTATTTTTATTTCCTTATTCTGTCTATGATTATTATTCTAGGTTGGTTTTTTTGTTTTGTTTTGTTTTGTTTACTTCTTGGTCTTTAACTCACTTTGAGTTGATTGTATATAGTGTGAGATGTGGATCCTGTTTCATTGGTCTTCAGATAGATGGACATTTTTTCTTTCTTCTTGAAAAAGTGGTATCTGTATTAGGATTGCATTGAACCTGTAGATTGCTTTTGATAGAATTTTCATTTTAACAATGTTCAATTTTCCTATTTATGAACAGGGACTATTTTTCCATTTAATTATTTTTATTGTTTCTTTTTGTGGTGTTCTATAGTTTTGCTTATTAAGTGTTTTATGTCTCTGTAGTTGTTATTAGGTGCCTTTAGTAACCTTGACAACAGATCTGAATCCTATCTAATCCTCTGCCAACCTCAGCATCTCTGGGACTGCCTTTAGTATTTCTCCACTGATAATGATCTTGACTCTTGGCTTTGCATGCATAGTTTTTGCTATGTTGAGGAAATTCCCTCATACACTACTTTGCTGAGTTTCAATGAAGAGGTATTTTCTTAATTCAGGTGAGCTTGACTCAAGGTTATATTTTGGTTCTTGTGGACTTTTAAAAATTTTCTTAGCCTTCAACTTGAACTTGAATATGAGTATTTGATGGTCTGTTCCACAGTCAACACTTGGCCTGGTTTTGATTGCTGATACAGAACGTCTCCAGTGATTCTTTCTGCAGGATTTCCGTAGGATTCCTGTACAGCCCATCAGGTGAAGTTCATTTGTACCATAGACTTTTGCGTGTTTTGAAAATTGTTTTTGCCATAAAGGTATTTGTGAAAGCAATCTTTGTACAATGGAATTTCTAACTTTGTTTCTGTCACTAAGTCAATAATTTCCATTTAATACTCTTCTTATTTTTTCCAATTTTTGCATTCCAGTAACTAATTATTATTAATGCACCTTGAATGTATGTTTGGTAAATTTCATAATTGCATAAGTTGGTAGAAATCCTCAGCTTTCTTTTCTCTGACTTTGGTTGCTGTTACACATATTTAAGTTATAACTGTATTAACAAAAGGCTCCCAAAGGTAATAAAGGAGGTCAGAATAGCTTCCACTGTGGAAAGCTGGGTCACTTCAATAGACAGTGTCACAGATGAGAGCCACAGATAGGCAAAGGAATAGAAAGGAAGTTCCCACTCACTTGCTTTCAGTGTGGATCTGAAGGACACTTGGACAAGGACGGCCCACGTTAGATCCTTGTGGCTGACAGGACTGACAGGTCCTAGCTCCCAGCTGGAAACAAAGGAGGACGCTTCAATGATTCAGATCCTCCCAGAAGAGCCGTGGGTGAGCATTAACATTACTGGTAAGTGTATTCATTTTCTCCTGGACACGAGCCTATTATTTGGTCCTTCTGAGGTCCCAACTCGTTTCACTATTTCTTAGTTGTTGGAATTGACGGAAAACCTCATAAGCCGTTCCATACTTCACCTCTGCCTTCCACGTGAACTTCCAAGCTGTAAAACAACCCAGTGGTAGATGAAATTTGGTCCAGGACTTAAGAACAATAAATGACATAGTTGAGCCTCTACATCTTGTGGTTCCTAACCTTTATACTATAATAGATAAAGTGCTAGCCAATAAGCCTTTTTTTAAGAACTACCTTCCCTCTGTAATTTGCTTTGTGCCACTGTTAGAACCTCTCTGCTTGGAATATTATTGCTTTTAATTTTTGACTCATGTACTTTTAACTTGTTAGTTAAATTTGAGTCATTTAGGCTACAATAGTTCCATGATTCATCTTCAAGGATATGAACATGTATGGCTAAGCACAATTGATAGGCAGTGCATCTAAATTCCAAAATCAATCTCCACAATAGTCTAGGTGTTTCCTATTGCCAAAGGGACCCTTTAGAGTAGTGAGAGAAGATCTTCACCCTGAAACCTACAGCATCCCTTCTTCAGCAGGAAGTAGCTAAGAAAATATGCTGTCCCCCTTTCCTTATGAGTCAGGGTGAAATCTCTCTCATGGACGAGTGATAGGGAATGGCAAAGGACACACTGACAAAGGAGATTAATCAGAACTGGTTTTGACAAGTACTGTGGCAATGGAACAATTGAAACAGACTTTCAAGGAATATTTAACCTGGATCCTTCTGATCATATGGAGATTTTTGAAAGTATTTCTTTGAGATTATTATGTTTAATTTGTTTTATTTGTTTTTTTGTGTATAAAGGATGCTCATCTAGATAATAACATAATTATGATTAAAAACAAAAGGTGGGGAATATGGGAAGCCAGTACTAAATATTTGTAATAAACGGAATGCTATTTAAATAAATAAAAAATAACTGTATTAACAGATATTCTTTGTACATGTATGGAGAATATCCATCCATACGTCACTATACTTCAGGATAGATCTTGAATTTTTTTTGTTTTTTATATGAATGCAACACTATTCTTAATTGTTCATTCCTAGGATAATTATTTCTTTAATTTTTCAAATTTTATAGACATTTTCTTCTAATATTTTTAACCTTCCCCTTTTTATTCTGGGGTTTCTGCTGCATTTAGTACACTTTCATTTTCTCTATTTTATCTGCCTATACAAGAATTTAAAATCAGAGGCACTTGTTTTATGTAAATGAAGCTGAATACAAGTAGTCTTAGCTCTTTTGATGAAGTCTTGACATGAGTCTAGAATCTACGTTCGATTTTAAAAAGTTGTCTTCCGAAAGGGCAGTCCTTTTTTTAAAAAAAGTATTAATTTTAGTGAACATTTACAGAGATTTTGGATTTCCATTCATTCACTGTTGCACTTTTCTCCCTGCTCACCCCCCCCAGTTCACTCCTCTCTTTGAAAAGTAAAAGAAAAATTCTTTAATTGATTTACAATGTCCCCACATCCCCCCTCCACTGCCATGAGTCCTTTTAATATTGGTAACTGATCAACATTTCTTTCCTCTGGGTTCTAAAAACACATTCTCAATATGCCTTTTCTATTGCAGTCACACATAAATGTGCCATAGGAGTCTTGCTGTATGGCAATATTGATAGATATTTACAATGCACCCTAGAAATAGATATAATTGAGGAAATCTTGTATTCATAGACTGATACAAAAATCTGTTTTCTTCCCATGCCAGGGCCATCCTGAAACAAACTGGTTGATATGTACATTTGAACAATTATGCAATTCTACTTATGCGGCAATACTTAAGGATTGTTTGGGTAGAATGTTGAATGATCCAGGATGTATAAAAAGAAGATGGAAGGAGTACACATAGTCACTGTATCAGAAGGAATTGGCTGACACAGAGGAATTTCATGAAATAACATATGAGCAAGAACCTATGGTGATGAAGGAGGAAATTCAAGTTGTTATGAAGGAATTGGCAAAAAACAAGGCTCTAGGAGTTGACTGCATACCAATTGATTTTTTCAACAAACAGATGCTGCCCTGGATGTGCTCACTAGGTTGTGCCAGGAAATCTGGAGGACAGCCAGCTGGTCAACTGACTAGAAGAGATCGATATTTGTTCCCATTCCAAAGAAAGGTGACCCAACAGAGTATAGAAATTACCAAACAATATCATTGATATCATCTGCAAGCAAGATTCTGCTGAAAATTACCCAAAAACGTTTGGAACAATATGTCAATAGAGAACTGCCAGATGTGCAAGCTGGATTTAGAAGAGGTCGCAGTACTAGGAATATTATAGCTAATGTTAGCGGGATCTTGGCAGAAAGCAGAGAATACCAGAAGAATGTCTATCTCTGGTTCATTGACTATACAAAGGCTTTTAACTGTGTGGATCACAACAAGCTATGGCTGACTCTGAGAAGAATGGGAATCCCAGAACATTTGATCGTGTTAATGTGAAACCTATACTTGGGCCAAGAGGCAGCCGTCAGAACAGAGCAGGGAGACACTGGATGGTTCAAAATCAAGAAAGGAGTCAGTCAGGGATGTATTTTGTCTCCATACCTTTTCAATCTGTATGCAGAACAGATCATCCGAAACACTGGGCTGTACGAGGAGGAATGTGGCATCAGGATTGGTAGAAGAATCATCAACAACCTGTGTTATACAGATGACACAACCCAGCTCGCTGAAACTGAGGAGGACCTGAAGCACTTGCTGCAGAAGGTCAAGGACTGCAGTCTTCAATATGGATTGAAGCTCAACATCAAGAAAACAAAGATTCTCACCACTGGGCCAATTGGCAGCATCAGTATGGATGGTGAAGAGATTGAGATAGTTAACAGTTTTAGTTTGCTTGGCTCCACAGTTAACACTCTTGGTTACAGCAGTCAGGAAATCAGGAGATGAATTGCATTGGGAAAGTCAGCTGTGAGGGACCTCTCAAGAGTACTGAAGTGCAACGATGTCAGGCTGGATACTAAGGTGCGCCTGATTCAGGCTATAGTCTTTGTAATTATGTACTATGCATTGGAGAGTTGGACAGTGAATAGGGATGATAGAAAGAGAATTGATGCCTTTTAGTTGTGGTGCTGGAGAAGAGTGTTGAATATACCGTGGACTGCTAGGAGAACAAACAGGTTTGTCCTAGAGAGGGTGAAGCCTGAATGTTCCTTGGAGTCAAGGATTCTGAAGCTTCGTCTGACATACTTTGGGCATGTTGCAAGGAGGGACTGGTCCTTGGAGAGGGACATCATTTTGGGAGAGTGGAGGGATGGCGCAGGAGAGGAAGACCCTCGATTAGATGGATAAGTTCTGTGAGTGGAGTGGTGGGAATGAATGTGTTTGAGACAGTGAGGTTGGCACAGGATAGAACGACATTTAGAGCTCTTGTGCATAGGTTCACTATGAGTCGCAGATCACTTGATGGCACATAACAACAACAACAAACTTATGTGCTATGTACTCATCACTGCTAAATTCTCATGTCTAAATATCCTGCCTTTAATGTCTCTGGTGATCTTTTAGTCAGTTATGACATTTATCACCTTTAATTTCCACTCCAACAATACAAGAATGTATCCCTTTCTCTGACCCACAAGAATAACCATTTTAACTGTGTGAAAATCCATCTTTATCCTTCAATACACTTCTTTGGCTTTTTACTTAAGCAGAATCTATGAAGTTGCTTACATCGATTCCTTTGTTCTTTTGTTTACAATTTTTTTCTGAGCTATTTTTCATTTAATTACTTGGCCAGTCAACATTTTAAATTAGCTGTTTATGCTTCCACAGGGAATTTAATTACAGAGTTGTTTTGTTTTTTCTTCTGTAGAGGTTTCAATTGTTTTCAGACAGATTTGTTTTTACTTTTTCCTTGTAATTTCAGTGACACTATATAAAGAAAATTGGTTTTACATTCAACATATAAACATTTACCTTTTAAAGTTTTCATTTTAAAGTTTTGTTTGTTTTTTTCATTTTAAAGTTTTGTTTATTCATTCATTGTTGCACATTTCCTAACCTCCCGTTCCCTACATTTTCCCCATTCCACTTTGCAATATACCCCTTCTTTCAAATTACTGTTATACATATAGTTGTTGTTGTTTAGTGCCATCGAATCACCTGCAACCCACAGCGACTCTATATAAAGCAGATCTGAACCCTTCGCTGTCCTGAGCCATTCTAATTCCAACATCCCAACCCCCATTGCCCCAGTCATTGTATCAGTCCATCTCATCTGGGATCTTCCTCTCCTGTACAGTCAATCCACCTTTCCAAGAATGATGTCCTCCAAGGACCAGTCTCTCCTGGCCAAATGTCCAAAGTATGTGAGACAGAGCTTCAAAATCCTAACCTCCAAGGAGAGATTTGGTTTAACCCTCTCTAAGACTGACCTATTTGTTTTCTTGGCAATCCATGGTATGTTCAAGACTCTTCTCCAGCACTATAATTCAAAAGCATAAATTCTTCTTCTGTCATCTTTAGTCATTGTCCAGCTCTCTGATGCATAGCAAGTAATCCATGGCCTGGATTAGGCATATCTTAGTCTCTAGACAGGCATTATTACTTTTCTGCACTCTGGAGAGGGGCCTGACAACAGATTTTCCCAGTGCAATTTGTCTTTTAATTTCCTGACTGCTGGTGTTGAGTGTTGATTGTGGAGCCAAGCAATCTGTAATTGTTAACAACCTCATATATTCTTTTTTGACCATTCTTCTCATTTTTTCCAATATAGTGTTCATAATCTGTCCACTCTTCCTGTTTACTTCCTAGACTTCCATGTGAGTCCTATTTTATAACAGTAGTTATGCATTATTTGTCCTTTTGTAACTGAGAACATAATGTCCTCCAGGCTCACTCATATGTATAATGTTTTACAAGTTCAATGATTTCTAATATCCCATTATGTGGATATACTTTCATCTTATTACACACATATTCTAGCTTTTTAATATTCTCCCATTTAACTTATAATCTAGTGTATATCTTATTCTTTATAAGTCTAATGTCTAGTAGCTTTTATAAATCTGGGTTCTTGTGCCCCAGCTGATAAGGAATTAACTCTGGCAGGTGTATTGAATACAGCAATGCTCCTAAAGTAAAAAGATTGGCACCTCCTCCTACGTAATTTACAACCTTTGAAAATCTGCTGGAGGGTGAGCTCTATGGTGATTCTAACTCAACAACAATGAGCAGTAATGATTTCTCCCTCACTATTATCTTTTGACAGTTTCCATTTCAGATTAAACTGTTAAAAGCCTTACCTTGCTTGGATCCACAATTAACACCCAGCAGTCAGGAAATAAAAAGACACATTGCACTGGGAAAATCTGCAGTTAGGGACCTCTCCAAATTATTCAGCAGTAATGATGTCAGTTTGAGGCCTAAGATGCATCTGATTCAGGCCGTGATCTTTCCGATTATTTGCTATGCATCTGAGAGCTTGACAATAAGGATGACAAAGAAAGAATTGACACTTGAACAGTGGTGTTGGAGAAGAGCTCTGAACATCTCATGGATGACCAAGAGAACAAACAGATATGTGTTGGAGAGGGTGCAGCCAGACTGCTTTTTAGAGGCCAGAATGATGAGGCTTTGCCTTACATAATTTGGGCATGTTGCTAAAAGAGCCTATACCTTGGAGATGGACTTGATAGTGGGAAGCATGGGGGAGCAGTGAAGGAGCAGAAGACTCTCAATTAAATAAATTAACAAGGTGACTGCTGCAGTGGGCTCTTGTGTCAGAAAATGTGAGGATGGTGCAGGATAAAACAGATTTCAGATCTTTTGTTTATAGGGTTGCTATGAGTAGCACTTGACTCGGCAGCACCTAACAACATCATATTTTAGTTTATAATTTTATCAATATTTTATTTTTGCATGTTTTTTCACATTGTTATAAAAATAAAAGAGGTTCATCCAGGCTTAGAATGTTAGATCGTCTTAATAGATTTAATCTTTTTCTCTAAAACTGAGATATTAGTTGTCTAGAACAACTTAAAGCAAGTTCATAGTATAAGATTCCCTGGACCTTTGAGAGGAAATATATCTAGAAGCTATACATGTCCATTAAAAATGGGTTCTGGCCACAATTATTTAAGGTTAGATTTTTTTTTTGGTGTTGTTTCTATTTAAATGGGTTTATACAATAATTCATATATATTGCATTTTATAACATTTATTACTATTGAAAAAGACCCTTTATTGCCCTGTCTTATCAAATCCTCAATGCATCTTACATATTTTTTCACATCTCCCCCCCCATCATCCACCCACTAATCTCTTGTTATCTTAGTGCTGACTTTTCTTCCCTCCTCTCCCCCTTATTACACTAACTTCTTCCATTCTTTTGAACTCTTAAATACCTTATTTCAATTTGTTAATCACAGTATCCATATTCTCCTTTCATCATTTCTTCCCATATTAATCTCCCCTTGTTCTGATCCTTTATAGTGTTCATTGACTGTACATTGTCTCTCTGCTCTTCAGATACTCTTCCCCTATTATGATTTTATGTGATATTTGTCCTTTTGTGACTGACTTATTTTGCTCACAATAATGTCCTCTGCCCTTAACCATGTTGTGTAGTAGTTTGTGAGTTTATTTTTCTTTACTACTGACTGTTATATTCCTCTGGTACTGTGTAGATAATAACAAACTGTGGCTGACTCTGAGAAGAATGGGAATCCCAGAA
>NW_006399916.1:1645080-1646920 GCF_000299155.1 Elephantulus edwardii
TTTTACACTCCCACCAACAGTGAATAAGGGTTCCAGTTTCTCCGCAACCTCGCCAGCATTTGTTGTTTGCTGTTCTGTTAAATTTTGCTGTTCTTACTGGGGTAAGATGATATCTCATGATTCTTTTGATTTGCATCTCTCAGAACTGGGGATTTTAAACATGTCTTCATGTATTTGTTGGCCATCTGAATGTTTTCTTTGGTGAAGTGTGTTCATATCTTGTGCCCATTTTTCAATTGGCTTATTTACCTTTATCTATCTTGTTGTGGTGCTCAAGTATTTTATAAATTCTAGAGATAAGTCCCTTATCTCACATGTCATTACCAAATACTTCTTCCCATTCTGTGGCTTTCCTTTTTACTCTGCTGGAGAAGTTTTTAGATGTGCATAGGGATTTGATTCTTATTTTATCTTCTCCTTCTGGTAGATTTTTCAGGATGCTTGGAAGACTGTTCATGTTGTAGATTAGGACTTCTAGAGTTCTTCCAAGGTTTTCTTTAATGAAATGTATAGTCCTTGGTTTTAGTCCTAGGCCTATGATTCATTTTGAGTTGGTTTTTGTGTGTGGAGTGAGGTGTGGATCTTGCTTGAGTTTTCTGCAGAGTTTTCCAATCTTGCCAGCACCATTTGTTAAAAAGGTCGTCATTTTCCCCCACTTAACTGATTTTATCTCTTTGTCAAAAATCAGTTGACCATAGGTAGATGGTCTGATTTCTGGATTTTCTATTCTATTCCATTGATCTATGTGTTTGTCATTGTATCAGTACCACATTGTCTTGACCACCACAGCAGTGTAGTAAGTTTTGAAATTAGGGAGTGAGATGCCTCCTACCTTATTTATCTTTTTAAGGAGTGCTTTGCTTATTCGGGGACTCTTTCCATTCTAAATGAAGCTAGAGATTTCCATCTCATTGAAGAATGGAATTGGTATTTGTATTGGGATTGCATTGAATGTGCCTTTGGTAGTATTGTCATTTTCACAATATTGAGTCTTCCTCTCCATGAGCAAGGGAGGACATTATGCTGAGTGAAATATCTCAGTCACAAAAAGACAAATAATGCATAATGTCACTGTTGTAGAATAGGACTGACATCAGGGTTGGGATAAGACTGAGAAAAATTGAATAAATTATGTATACTGCATTAAAGCATATGAGAGAGAGAACAGTTTATATGATTGGGTATTATGGTTATGACAAGAGTCCAGAATGAAGGTTGTATAGGGGAGCATACTCGGTGGTGGGGGTGATTGTATACCAATGAAAGACTTACTTTTCAAAAAGAAGAGTGAACTGGAGCAAAGGGGTGGGCAAGAAGAAAAGTACAACAATGAATGAATGAAAATTCAAAATCTCTGTAAACATTCATTAAAATTAATTTTTTTTTTCAAATACACTTGGCAAGTTGTATAACCTTGCTGAACTTCAGTGGCTCCAACTGTAAAATGGTTATTTCACAGTAACTCTAATGGATTGAAGGAGATAATATGTGTAAAGCAATAACAGAGTAATCACCCAATACATTTTGGCTTTGAGATTATGCACACCCGCACATATAGCAGTTCACCATTTCTACATGCACAGTTTATAACACTGATTACATTCTTCAAGCTACGCAACCAATCTCACTCTCCTTTCCACAGTTGTTCTCCCATCATTAACATAAACTGTCCTTAAACTTCCTTTCTAATCTTTGTAGTTGCAGTTGTCAGTTTGATACCATATAGATAGATTTTTTTTGGGGGGGTGTCCATTCATTCATTGTTGCACCCTTCTCCCCGCACAAACCCCTCCCCCCTACCCCCCATTTGCTGCTCTCCTTGAAAAGCAAAAGAAAAACT
>NW_006399916.1:1647020-1652297 GCF_000299155.1 Elephantulus edwardii
AGGCCCTCTATGAGGTGGATTGATTCAGTGACTGGGATAATTGGGATGGGAGTGTCAGAGACAGTGCGATTGGCACAGGACAGAGCGGAGTTTAGGGCTATTGTACATAGGGTCGCTATGAGTCGCAGGCGACTCGACGGCACATAACAACAACAACAACAACACTGACTGTACCACAGTTTCTCTATCAATTCAGTTGTTGATTGGCATTTGGACTATTTCCATATTCTTGTTACTGTGAATAATGCCGCAATGAACATAGGTGAACATCTCTGCTTTGACTTTCTTGGGATATATTCCTAACTGGAATAACTGAGTCATGTGTGATTTCTAAAGTAACCTCTTTTGAAGAAATATGAAAATGCCTTTCATGGTGATTGTAGCATTTCGCAGTCCCACCAGCAGTGCATGAGAGTTCCAATCTCTTCCCATCACTGATTGCTGTTCTGTTAAATTTTGTTATTGCTGCTGGTGTGAGATGATGTTTCATTGTTTTTTTTGTTATTTGCATCTCTCTGTATTTCATGTGTCTTTCAGGTTTTGAGTAATTGGATTATCAGTCTTTTTCTTATGAAGTCTCTGTAGGACTCTTTAAATTTTAGTTATATGTCTTTTTACTTAAATGTCATTGCCAAATATTTTTTCCCAATGTGTCAGCTTTCTTTTCACACTATTACAACAGATATTTATACATGGGAATTTTATTTTTTATAATATCTTATTCATCAATTTCATTCTTTCTTGATTGTACATTCTTGACTATGATTGCCAAGTTCTTTCCTACTGTTTGTTTATTTATTTTTTTATTTTATTTTACTCCCATGTCTCTGATCCACTTGGTTTTTGTGTATAGAGTGACCCTTGGATTCGGTCTCAGGTTTCTGTAAGTAAATGTCCAGTTTTCCTAGGACTATTTATTTAAAAAGATGTTGTTTCCTCATTTAATTACTTTCATTTCTCTATCAAATACAAATTAAGTATAGATAGAAGAGATGGACTGATTGCTGGGTTCTCTATTTTATCGATTTTTTTTTACCTGTCATTGTAACAATACCATTCTGCTTTGATTACAACTGTGTAGTAGGTTTTGATATCAGGGAGTGAAATGCCTCCTACTTCACTTTTGATTTTCAAGAGAGCTTTGTTTGTTTTGGATCTTTCCTTTCCAAGTGAAATTGGAAATTACCTTTTGTTTCTACTTGAAGAATGAGTCTGTTTTGGGATTGTGTTGAATGTGTAGATTGCTTTTGGTAGGATTTGTCAGTTTCACAATGATGAGATTTCCTATACATGAAAAGGGAACCTTTTTCCATTTAGTTAGGTCTTTTATTATTTCTTCTAGTAATGTTGTGTAATTTTTCTTTTATAGGTCACTTGGGTCTCTGGTGGGTCTGCTATTGTGCATAGGGTCGCTATGAGTCGCAAACGACTCGACGGCACATAACAACAACAATATTTCTTTCTTAACAATTTCTAGTTTTCCTACATTCATGGTTCTCACATTCCGTGTTCCAATCACTAGTGTCTGCTTCCTTTTATTTCCATGCTTGAAAGTTCTACCTAGGTTGCCCTTTCTGTTCGTCTACGTGTGTTGTGTTGTACATAGGGTTTTCAGAGGCCTGCTATTTTAGAAGTGGATGGCCAATCCTTCTTCCTAGTCTGTCTTAATCTGAATGTTTAGGACTATCTGACAGACAGCAGTTTGTGGAGCAGTGAAAGATAAATCCCTCATTGTGGAGTTAACCATTAGTTACAGTGTAGTCCCTGCCTACCTTTGATTTTTTTTTTTTTAGTCTATTTCTTCACTTCTCAGATGTTTCTCTTATAAGCAGCTGATTGAGGGGATTTGGGTGTGTGTGTGTGTCTGTTTTATTTAAAAATCCAAACCTACTACTCTTCTCTTAATTTGGTATGGTTAAAACTTTCACATTCTGAGTGATTTTGAACATGCCAGGTTTGTTAATATTTTCCTGTGTTATTTTGTTGTTGTTATTGATGAGTACTTTTTGGTGAATTTACTTTCTGTGTAGAAAAATTTTTTTTTTAGTATTTTTGTGGAGTTGGTCTTGTTTTCACAAATTCTTCAAGTCTTTGCTTTTCTGTGAATGTTCTGATTTCCCTTTCTTTCAACCTTTTGTATATTCCATCCCTTTGTTGTCTTGCTGGTATGGTTTCTGCTGAGAAATCAGAGTTTAATCTATTTGGTTCTCTTTTGTAGGTAACTTTGTTTTTCTCATAACTTTAGTATTCTATATTTGTCTTTGATTGGATAGTTTGACTGTTGTTGTTTACTTGTGTACAGTCCCTTCAGAACCAACCCATAGCTGATCCTCCAGCAGGTTTTCAGAGTCAGTTTTAACCACATGAAATGTGATTATTCATCTTTCTCCATGGGGTAGCTGGTGTGTTTGAATTGTGTGACTTCAGGATTGCAGTGCGGCTCCTTACCACTGTGTTACAAAATGTCCTTAGAGACTCTGAAAGAAAAACATCAATATCCAATCTGTTTGGGGTTCTTGAATGTATAATTTCTCATTTTTTGATGATACCTGGAAAATTTTCTTCTAGTACTTGTTTTACAATTTTCTCAGTGCTTTCCCCTCCTTCTTGTCGTGAACTTACATCACACATATGTCACTTTGCTCAATGTCATTCTACATGATTTTTATGTTCATTTTCTTTGCATCTTATCTCTATTATTTCTTCTAAGAGATATTTATATAGGGTCTAGTCTTCTGTCTGACTGACTTTGTTTTATGAGTTTTGCTGTTAAACCAAAAGCAGTGCCTCTTTTGTTGTTGTTTGAATCTTCCAGGAAATAATCTATTGTAGAAAGATGACAACCTCCTCCTATGTGATTTAGTTTTAGAAACCTGTGGGAGGATCAGTTCCAACTCAGTGACGGGAAGGGAAGAGCATTCTCTCATCTTTATGTTGAAAGTATGATCCTTTGTGGTTGACATAGGTTATTGAAGAGTTATTTAGGACCTTGATTAGGCCTTGTTTGTTGAGATTTTCTGACACTTTAAATCACACAGGAGATTATCTATCTTTCTCCACTGGAGCAGCTGGTAGATGTGAATGCTAACTACTTACCTTTGTATTAGCAGTGCAATTTCTTACTACTTAATCACTTATTGGTAAGGAGCTGCTTTCCAATTCAAAGGCCTAATCCCCTAGTTGTTCTATTGGAGAAAGATGGATAATCTCCTTTTGTTCAATTACCTGTCTCTGAAAACCTGGTAGAAGGTGAGCTATGAATCAGTTCTGACTCAGTGGTACATAACTACTACAACAAGAATCTGTAGAGATCCCTGGTCAGTGTTGGTAGTATACTGGCGAGCATAGCTGCCCTCCAAGCATTTGACCCAAGTTCAATTACTGACTAGTGCAGTATGAAGGATGCAGCATCCCCAAATCTCAAACATAAAAATAGTTGAATTAGCAAAAAATTCTGTGACACTGATGTGTCAAATGCAATAATGGTTACCCATGGTGGAAAATGTTTGCTGGAGCTCCCCAATTAAAACAAGCTTGGAAGCAGGAGTTGCATCCACTTCTGAAATAACATGCTTCCAGAAACTGTATGAACTGGGAGAAAAGATGAAAGTTATGCAAGTATTCAGGTCTTTTATAGGGTCACTCTGAGTCATCTAGGACTTGATGGCACTTAACAACAACAGAAGTATTATCACAATTAAAATGATCTGTCAAGTGCTATGTTGCTAACTCAAATGTCATGCTTCTCTGGTGGTTCAAATCTGCCAAGGACTCTGTAGCAGAAAGAAGGGCAATCTCCTCCCCATATGATTTAAAACCTCAGAAACCCAGCTATGAGTTCGTTCCCATTAAAAAGCAACAAAAATAATATAGACATGCATTGCTATTAATTCCATTCCACCTCCATGATGGGAGACTGCCTATCTTTTTTCTCTCTCTGCAGCTGATGGACTCGAACTGCTGATTTTTAAGTTAGAAATGCATAATGCGCTACAACAGAAAGTGTCCTTGTTACTAGTATATTAAACACAATCATCTTTCATTGGTTTGGCATGATCATGTTCACAAGGATTTTCCCTTCTGAGTATTCATTGTGCCCTTTTTGTTCCTTACTGCTTTGTCAGAACCAACTCATGGCTAACCCTCCAGCAAGTTTTCAGAGGCAGTAAATCAATCAAATCAATCACAGAGGAGAAAATTTTCATCTTTGTCTCACAGAGCAGCTGGTAGATTCAAGTGAGCCTTTATGCTCACAGCACAACCCCTTACCAGAGCTCCTGTGCCCTAGATATCCACATATGCTTCCTCACATAATGCTGAGTTTATCCCCTGCAGTACTGACCAGTTTATTAAATAGTCCAAACTAAGGTAAGGATGATACAGAATACAGAGGAAATTGTCAAGAAATAAAGAACATCTAACATGTTTTATACTACTGTACTTGGTAGTCAATCTTTACTTAAAAGGTACACCCATTTTGAATAATATTGCATGAATTCCTTGTTTTTCAATGCAGCGTAGTATTCCATTGTGTGAATATACCACAGATTATCCATTCGTTTGTTGATGCACACTTAGGTTATGTATAACTCTTTGCTATTGTGAACAAAGCCGTGATAAACATGAGTGTGCATATATCTGCATGGGTGACAGTTATGGTTTCTTTAGGGTATATTCCCAGTGGAGGAATTTCTGGGTCAAATGGTATTTCTATTTCCAACTTTTTGAGAAAGTCATACTGCCTGCCATAGCGGCTGCACCATTTTACACTCCCACCAACAGTGAATAAGGGTTCCAGTTTCTCCGCAACCTCGCCAGCATTTGTTGTTTGCTGTTCTGTTAAATTTTGCTGTTCTTACTGGGGTAAGATGATATCTCATGATTCTTTTGATTTGCATCTCTCAGAACTGGGGATTTTAAACATGTCTTCATGTATTTGTTGGCCATCTGAATGTTTTCTTTGGTGAAGTGTGTTCATATCTTGTGCCCATTTTTCAATTGGCTTATTTACCTTTATCTATCTTGTTGTGGTGCTCAAGTATTTTATAAATTCTAGAGATAAGTCCCTTATCTCACATGTCATTACCAAATACTTCTTCCCATTCTGTGGCTTTCCTTTTTACTCTGCTGGAGAAGTTTTTAGATGTGCATAGGGATTTGATTCTTATTTTATCTTCTCCTTCTGGTAGATTTTTCAGGATGCTTGGAAGACTGTTCATGTTGTAGATTAGGACTTCTAGAGTTCTTCCAAGGTTTTCTTTAATGAAATGTATAGTC
>NW_006399916.1:1654124-1655240 GCF_000299155.1 Elephantulus edwardii
ACTGGGATAAATGGGATGGGAGTGTCAGAGACAATGTGATTGGCACAGGACAGAGCGGAGTTTAGGGCTGTTGCACATAGGGTCGCTATAGTCGCAGGCGACTGGAAGGCACATAACAACAACAACAACAACAACACCTGTTTACTACGAAAGGAAACGTATCTTTCCTGAAGTAGCATTTGTCTTTTTCTTATTATTATTAATATCAATGAACATTTACAGAGATTTTGGATTTCCATTTATTCATTTTTGCACTTTTCTCCCCGCCCACCCTCCACCACCCAGTTCGCTCTTCTCTTTGAAATGTAAAATTCCTTCATTGGTATACAATCCCCCCGCAACCCTCCCACCCCTACCCTGAGTATATTCCACTCTGAAACCTTCATTCCGGACTCTTATGATAATCATAATGCCTTATAATATATTGCCTTTAAACTGTTCTCTCCCTCATACATTTCAAAGCAGTATTATTTAGCCAGTTTTTTTTCTTTTGAAACTACATTTTTCCTCAGTCTATGTAAACTGTACTTCAAGTTGCTTACTTACTAGTAACTAGATGTATTCTTTTGAATACAACTTCAAATTAACAATAGCAATATGTTAAATAGAATACCACCTAACTTAAGTATAAAACTTCTTGACAATCCTTAGATACGAAGGCAATTTTTATTTGTATCTTTCTTCTCTCCCAGTGTGGAAATAAAGTGTTTTGGATATTGTTGTTGTTGTTGTTGTTATGTGCCGTGCCGTCGGGTTGCTTGCGACTCATAGTGACCCAATGTACAACAGCTCTAAACTCTTCTCTGTCCTGTGCAAATCTCACCATCTCCGACACACTCATCCCGATTGCCCCAATCACCGAATCATTCCATCTCCCAGAGGGCCTTCCCATCCTGTACCTGCCCTCCACCCTCCCAAGCATGATGTCCCTCTCCAATGACCTGTCCCTCCTTACAACATGACCAAAGTATGTCAGACAAAGCCTCAGAATCCTTGCCTCCAAGGAACAGTCCAGTATAAATCTTTTAGAATGAATCTGTTGGTTTTCTTAGCAGTCCATGGCACCCTCAGCACTCTTCTCCAACACCAAACCTCAAAAGCATCAATTCTCCTTCT
>NW_006399916.1:1655340-1664585 GCF_000299155.1 Elephantulus edwardii
AGAAAGAAAGAAAGAAAGAAAGAAAGAAAAGAAAGAAAGAAAGAAAGAAAGAAAGAAAGAAAGAAAGAAAGAAAGAAAGAAAGAAAGAAAGAAAGAAATGCATTCCCTAGGTCTATAGGAATTGGACGTGGCCACACCGAACAGTGAATGTGCAGACTCCATATCTAACTCTATCTCTCTTCACTCTGTGTACCTTATATCCACAGCATTCTCTAAGCAAGAAGTGCCAGCTTCTATGTTCTCAAATGAAACTCACTTCTAAAGAATATTCAGTCTCTTCCCTGATGGTTCTCACCTGGCTCCAGGTCATAGAGGGCAAAACTCAGCACATTCCAGCCAGGTTTTCTCCTTGAGTATCCTTCTGAAATCCTTGCTGTTGAATCTGGCTGGAAGGGAGGGGTCATTAGAAGGGCTAGTACCCTCTACTACCTGTTGGAAAAGGGAGGAAAAATTCCTCAACATCCTCACTGAGCTGCATTCTAGTTCTGTTACTTCACTCTAGATATTTAGGATAAAGTTTGAGAATCCTCATAAAAACCAGAGAGAAACTGAGAGTCAGCTCCATCATTAGAATAAATCAGTATATATCTTCCTTGTCCCTAGTCCTCCGTTGTGAGAGAATGATTTTCTAGAGTTTTAAAACATCATAAATGTACCATTTACCAACTGTTTTTGTTGCTGTGTACTGTAGAGATGGAACCGTGCTTGAGCCCTAGCTGACCCTGTGGCAGGTTTTCAGAGGCAGTAAATACATAGCAGGAGATTGCACACATAGGAAATTCTACAAATGTATTCAATTATTGATAAAACCAGGGCTCAAAAGATGGTATGTGTTGAGTTTGGTTCATTATTATAAATCATCTTATGTCGTTTCACTTTCCCCAATGTTAGACTGAGCTGAGCTTGAATCTCAGTGTGTCTCTAGGCATTTGGTTACAAGAAATTTCTTTAAAAACAGGCTGCGCTGAAGCAAGCATTCATTATATAAATATTTGTTGTTGTTGTTGTTGTTATGTGACGTCGAGTTGCTTGCGACTCATAGCGACCCTATGTACAACATCCCTAAACTCTGCTCTGTCCTGTGCCAATCACCATCTCTGATCCTGATTACCCCAGTCACTGAATCAATCCTCTTCCTTTGTATTTCCATACCTGGAAGCTCAGCCTCAGTTGCCCTTTCTGTTTGATATAGTCACTATAATAAAATGGGTAGATAGCTGTCAGCCAAATGAGGTATATATACAATGAGATATTATTGAGCTGTATAGAGTAGTTCTGATGGATGCCACATTTGGATGGGGTCTGAATATGGGTGAAAAGTTGACATCATCTATGTGCGAAGTAGGAGCCACGGTACAGTGGTTAAAGTGCTCAGTAACTCAGTAGCTACTGTACAGGATAAATATGAGACAATCTGCTCCATGAAGACTGACAGCCTTGGGACTCCTAAGGAACAGGCCTATTCTTTTGTATAGGATCAGTGTAAGACAGAAGCAACTAGGCATTACCAGACTTGTACTAAACAGACACTAGGCTTCTTATAATTTGCATCCTGCAAGCATTTTAATAACTTTTATACTACCTTTGAATGAATTCAAGTCAAAGAAAGCTCTCTCTATAACCTATCTCAGAATGAAAAGATTTATCAACAGATTCCCATCAGAATTCTTTACAAACAACCGCCTGCCTCTCCTTTTATGCCACTGGTATAGAATAGTACTGTGTGCCCTTCTTCTCCCACTTACAGGACCAATTCAAAGTCAGTCAGATCCCCCAAGTTGAAATCTTGAGCTTGCCTGACCCATCTAATGATTGTTCCTACCATCTAGCAGTGGGCTCTGGAAAGGCAACTGTGGAACTGGAGCCTGAATGACTTGCACTTGTATTTGCACTCATAACATATAACAGAAAGTAGCAGGATAAGGCCTTGGTAAATGAGGTTCTGAATTGCCATCAGTTTGTAAGAATAAAAGGGTGACATGTTAGTTCAACTTTACTAGAATGTGTGGGAGAAAGAGTAGATAAAGCCTTAATAACACAAGGAACCACATTGGTGAGTTGAATGAGGGCAGTTGGGCACAAACCAAGAAGGGCCAATGTATTAGAAAGGCACTAGGGATTGTATCATAGAGGTTTTTAAATTTTTTATTATTATTATTAATTTTAATGAAAATTTACAGAGATTTTGGATTCCCATTCATTCATTGTTGCATTTTTCTTCCTGCCTACCTCTCCCTATCCAACCCTCCCCTCCAGTTTGTTCTTCTCTTTGAAAAGCAAAAAAAAAATTTAAAAAATGAAAAAAAAATTCTTTCATTGTTATACAATTCCTCCCTCCAAGTCCACTCCACTAAGCAGCCTTCATTTGAGAGTTGTATCACGACAGTAATACCTAATCATATATATATCCCTTTTAAACAGCTCTCTCTCTCATCTGTTTCAATACAGTATGCATAATTTATCCCATCTTTCTCAGTCTCCCCCCAACCCCAATATCAGCCCTGTTTTAGAACAGTGGCACTATGCAGGATTTGTCCTTTTGTTACTGAGATATTTCACTCAGCATAAATTCCTTCAGGGTTGTCCATTTTGAATATTGTCTCATGAGTTCCTTATTTTTCAATGCAGTGTAGTATTCCATTGTGTGAATATACCACAGATTCTCTATACATTCATTTGTTGATGGGCACTTAGGTTGTTTCAAACTCTTGCTATTGTGAACAAAGCCACAATAAACATGGGTGTGCATATATCTGCTTGGGTGGCAGTTATGGTTTCTTTAGGGTATATTCCCAGTAGTGAAATTGCTGGGTCAAATGGTATTTCTATTTCCAACTTTTTGAGAAAATGTCATACTGCCTGCCATAGCGGCTGCACCATTTTACACTCCCACCAACAGTGAATAAGGATTCCAGTTTCTCCGCAACCTTGCCAGCATTTGTTGCTTGCTGTTCTGTTAAATTTTGCTATTCTTACCAGGGTGAAATGATATCCCATAGTCGTTTTGATATGCATCTCTCTTAGAGCTCGGGATTTTGAACATTTCTTCATGTGTTTGTTTGCCATCTGAATGTCTTCTTTAGTGAAGTGTCGGTTCATATTCTGTGCCCATTTTTCAATTGGGTTGTTTACTTTTATCTTGTTGTGGTGCTCGAGTATTTTATAAATTCTAGATATAAGTCCCTTATCTGATATGTCATTACCAAATACTTTTTCCCAGTCTGTGGCTTCTCTTTTTACCCTCTTGAGAAGTTTTTGTATGTGCATAGAGATTTGATTCTTAGAAGGTCCCATTCATCTATTTTATCTTCTCCTGGTTATAGATTTTTTAGAATGCTTGGAAGACTGTTTATATTGTAGATTAGGACTTCTAGAGTTCTTCCAAGCTTTTCTTTAAGTTTGTTGTCCTTAGTTTTAGTCCTAGGTCCATAATCCACTTTGTGTTGGTTTTTGTGTATGGAGTGAGGTGTGGATCTTGCTTGAGTTTTCTGCAGATAGTTTTCCAATTTTGCCAACACCATTTGTTAAAAAGGCTGTCATGTCTCCACTTAACATTTCATCTCCTTGTCAAAAATCAGTTGACAATAGGTAGATGGATTGATTTCCAGGTTCTCAATTCTATTCCATTGATCTATGTGTCTGTCATTGTACTAGTACCACACTGTCTTGACCACCTATGTAGTAGAATTTAAAATCAGGGAATGAGATGCTTCCTACCTTGTTTCTCTTTTTAAGGAGTATTTCACTTATTCAGGGCTTCTTTTCATTCTAAATGAAATTGGAGATTGCCTTTTTCATCTCCGTACAGAATGGCATTGGTATTTGTTTGGGGGTTGCACGGAATGTGTAAATTGCCTTTTGTAGTATATGCAGACCTGAGAGTCAACATTGTTCTCAATGGAGAGAGGTTAAAGGCATTCCTTTGAAAACAGGAACTAGGCAAGGATGCCCACTGTCACCTCTCCTATTCCATATGGTATTGGAAGTCTTAGTGATAGCAATAAGACAAGAGAAGGAAATAAGAGGTATCCAAATTGGCAAAGAGGAGGTAACCTTATCTCTCTATGCAGATGATATGATAATTTATTTAGAAAACCCTGAAAACTCAGCAAGAAAACTACTGGACATATTTGATCAATTCAGCAAAGAGGCAGGATACAAAATTAACATAGAAAAATCAGTTGGATTTCTCTACAGTGACAACGGGAATACAGAAAAGGAGCTAACAAAACAGTATCTTTCACAATAGCTAATCACAAGATTAAATACTTGGGAGTAATAAACAGAAACACAAAGGATATATTAAAAGAAAATTACAAAACATTACTACAAGAAACAAAAAGAGACTAAGTGGCAACCCCAGCCAACCACAGAGCAGTCAGGGTATTGGCACTTATTTAACTTTCTGCTAAATGACTCCACCCAGGATCTCTTGGAGGTTTAGATGTGGGAGTAGAAGTAGCTACTAGGGAAGTTTAAGGAGCTATGAAATGTAGTTGGTGAGATTGTCTCCATCCTGCCCCTTAGGCAAATCACTTTCCTTAAGGTTAACTCAGTTTTTATTGCTTTATACCAACAAATTGTTGACATTGAAACATTTCATTGACATACTATGTGCTAAATTACTTGACTTTCATTATTAGTGTAACTTTATGAACTTTGATAAATGTTGATAGTTACAGAAAAGCTTCAGGCCTTTTGTCCATAGGGTTGCTATGAGCTGTGCTTGACTCAATAGCAATCAGCAATGACAACAAATTAAAAAAGCAAATTTTATTATATATTGGTTAGCTTACAAAGTTCATATACATTGTTGTATTTCACAGTATCCATTATTCACAATGTTTCATACAATAATTCACATTCATTATATTTTATAAAATTAATCACCATTGAACTATGCCCAACACTGCCCTATCTTTCCAGATCTCCATTGATTCTTTCCCATTTTTTTACCCAACCATCCCTCCACCCATCAAATTGTATGACCTTATGCTTTCTCCCTGTCCATCCTCACCCCTCTGCTCCACCCCTTCCCACTTTGCATCCTCAGACATGTTTTACTAGTTATCTGTTCTACAATAATGGTATTTTGTGGTATTTGTCCTTATGAGACTGAGTTAGTTCACTCAGTATAATGCTCTCCAAATCCCTCCCAAATTTTATATGTAGGGATATATATATATAATTAGTTTTCTTCTCTCATAGATATAATGTTGTAAAGAAAATCACAATACCTTTATCAATACGCTTAGGAAAATAGTGTGTTTGTTGATGTTCTGTATTAGGGCTATATCCCCTTAATATGCACTCCTGGAAATAAACATTTAAAAAATCCAACAAAAATCTACTGCCATCTAGTCAATTTCAACTCATGCCAACCCTGCAGAGCAAAGCACCTTGCTAGTTTTACTCAGGAGTATTTTGATTCACAATCAAATATTTTAACCACAATTCACCCTACATAGTTACTTGTACTTCCTGAAATATCTAGGATTCTAAATCACATTTATAGACTTTATAGATAACTCTAGTTTGAGGAAAACTGTTAAATATAAAAGCACTTAGTGGTATCCTATTGCTTTGATACTGATGCCCTATCCAGAAAATGAGAGAGCAAGGACCTATCTTATATCTATCCTATATCTTTGATAAAGATACCTTTATCTTTGATAGTTTCCAGAGGTTCATATCAGAATTTCCTATCACAGTCTTGGTTAAATCATATGATAATGACTTTCTCCTGTATCAAAATCACTGCTACATTTATATCTACTGCCTATTGTGGTCTAGTTTCCAAATTTTGTGAGCAGAAAAATTACTACAGCAAGGAGAGATACAGGTAGCCCAACCCTTTTTATTCTTTTTGCCAAATGGATTTTTATTATCCTTGGGTTCCACCCAAATATTTTCACCTTGCTATGTCATTACCATCTGCTGTTGTTGTTAGGTGCCTTCAAGTTGAGTATGATTGTCTTATCCTGTGTCATCAAGTTGGTAACTATATTATCATAGTCTTGTTAGAGTAGAAATTATGTTCCGAATATTGTATACATTATAGCATCTTATCTAGGAAACTCTTCCAGTGATATGTCTCTGTCCTACTTTACAAATGAAAACACAGAAGGATGAGGAATTGTGTATGTTAATGTTCTTGTGTTAATAGAAGTGATTTCAAAATTTAAGACTATATGAGTTCTGTCATAGGTCTTACCCTGGAAATATATTGTAAGTTTGACATTATCTCCTTACTGTGTTAGAGTAGTTGACAAGGAAACAATATTGTGTGGTCAGTTAAGCTTGACTGAGGGAGTGCATGAAGCTTTAGCTCTGGATGGGATGGCAGGTCTGTCTCAGCTATGAGTTTCTTTCTCCACTAACCCATTCCCACTACATCTCAACCAACTTATAACTGACTCTCCAGTGGGTTTTAAAGACTATAAATTGTATAGGAAAGATTTTTTCCCTTGAAGCATCTGGAGGATTCAAGATACTTGCCTTTGGTTTAGCACCACAACTGGTTAACCTAGTAAGGCCACTAGAGCTCCTCTAAACACTACTAAACAAAATGCTGCCATTCCAGGCAAAGATATAATTTTTCACAAACTGCTTGTGAGATTTTGGTGCATAAACTTACACTTAGTATGGTGTCAGATGAACTGGTGGTGGATATAGCATTCTCCCCATAAAGCTTAGCTATGTCATCATTTTGGCATTCCAGGGAACAAGAATGTGTTGCTTCGACACTCTTGAGTTGTAATGCACTTGCAGTGGTGGGGTAGTGGTGACAGAGGCAAAAAGAAGAGAAGCAAAATGATAAATGATGATGACACTTGCAGTGAATATAACGTCCTCATGAGCATTCTTGAAGCATGTTAGATACTCCTAGAAACACAAATGCTGACATGGTACAAATATTGCAAGGAGTCAGAATCAAACATTATTACTGCTATAATTTGTCCCAATGTTACATTCTAAGATGATATCATTTGAGGCAAACATCAGAGGAGCATATGGTCAGAGCTTGTTTAAATAAGAGTATTATAGAGAGTCATAATGTTTAGTGAAAATGCAATCACTGTCATCATGAAAAGACTCATACATATTTATAAGTATTTTAACGATGAAATACTTTAGTTGATAAATTAAAGGAGAGTAAATAACTAAATGTATTGGATCCTTTTCGCTTTCTTTTTATACTTACTAACCTCTACCCTAGAGCATCTCAGTGGATGTGCCCTTACATGACCAAAGTCTTAGATAATGCCAGAATGGGATTTTTTTGTTCTTTTGCTATGCACATGATATTCTCAAATTGATAAACTCAAAGTACAGGGTAAGAGAAATATTTCTAAGTTGTTGGAAAGCAGAACCTTTCCCTTGAACAGACTTCAAAGAAAAAGCTCATGCATGTACAGCATTCTAAGTGACCCTGGTTCATGTGGGTTATTCCCTTAAGTCCATTTCTGCACAATATTCTTTCTTTTAGTAATTCCATATGAAAAACCTGGAATCAAAGATGCTCCCCACAGTATAAGTTCTCTAACTACATCTCTGAATGGCAGTGGGGGAGTGAAGTGCTCATCATTTATATAACCCTCCAGGAAGAAAACTCTACTCTTAATTATTCAGAGTGACTCTCTAAAGATAGAACTGTTTTGCATTAATCTTTTCAGTCATAATTTCTTAAGGAAGGATTCTTAATTGTCCTGTGATCTTTTTAAAAATACTTCCTTCTTGAGGATGTTTATATCAGAAAATTAAATGTAATACTCTTTATTCTTTCTTGTGAATAAACCGAATGGTGGGGGGGAAACATGTTCATCATAATAACTTTTTTTTCTTAAACATTTTCCATTAAAAAATTTTAACTTCTAACTCAATGAGACCAAAATATAGAGGAACAATTAGATCTCTAACAGCCAACATGGTTAATAATCTTTATTAGAGGTTAGTATTGCCCTTCTTGGTTTCTTACGGATGCAATTTGCTTGGAATATTTTTTCCATCCTTTGATTTTTAATCTATCTCTGTGTTTTTAAGATATCTTTTGCATGACTATATTCTCAGGTTATGATTTTTTAAATCTATTTTTCCTCCTCATTGTGACATTTAAGCCATTCACATTCAGTGTGATGATTGAAAAGCCAGGCTTTCTTATCCTCATCATTTTACATAATTATATTTTTGTTGTTGCCTGTTACTTTGGACCATTCAATGTTTTGTTTTGTTGGTTTTTGGTGTGTGTGTGTGTGTGTGTGTGTGTGTGAAGGTCTTTCTCCAACAAAAGTTCAAGACCTCAGAAGTTGGCTTCCCATGGGGAGTAGGATTCCTGAGGGGGCTAAGCTTTAGCCCACATTGTGGTCTGGATTTAGGTCCTGGAATGTTCAGGTGTAATCTACATTGGGGGCAGCAGTATTTTTCTTCTACAGCAAATAGTTCAAGTGTTTTTCACTTTCAGCACACAAGGTGTGTCATCTGTACAGCATAGATACTTGAGCGTTCCTTCATGATGCTGCTATTTTCTTCAAGTTTGGCTCCTGGAATGATTGTCTCTGTATACACATGGTATGGAGAAAGGATATAGACTTGACCTGTACCTATCTTGCTTTTAAACCAAAAACAGTGTTTGCTTGATTGGTTTGGGTAGCAGTTCTTAATCTAAGTATAGATTTCTTATGAGCACAGTGAAATCATCTAGGATTCCCATTCTTAACTATAATTCGTTGTGATCGGGATAGTCAAATACCTTTGCATAATCAATAAAATACAGATAGACACCCTTGAGGATTTTCCACTTCCAGTCAAGATCAATCTGACATAAACAATGATATCCCAGGAGCCGCAGCCTCATCTGAATCTAGCTTGAATTTCTTGCAGTTATGTTTCCATGTATTATTCTATCCATTTTTGGATACGTTTAAACAAGATTTTATTTGGATGTGATATTGATACTGTTTTAGTATTTCCACAGCACTTGAATTACCTTTTTGGAAATGAGACTATGAATCTCTTTCAGTCAGGTAGCTGTCTTGCAAGAGAGAGTGTGTGGGGTGGGGGGGAAGGAGGAGCTAGGTATTAATAAGTTCAGGATTATTCAAAGACAAAATATAGTTCTAAAAACTTTACATCCTGGGTTTCCAGGATGCAAAACTTACTGAACCATCTACTTAACATTTGTTTTCTCCTCACACACTGTTTTAACTTCTCCTTGACCTTGATTTAACTTCTCCATGAGTACAGTA
>NW_006399916.1:1668291-1671570 GCF_000299155.1 Elephantulus edwardii
AAATATGTCAATTGGTATACCTTCTATTCCTGGGGCCTTATTTTTTGCTATTTCTTTCAAAGCAGCTTGAACTTCTTCCTTCATCACCATAGGCTCTTGCTCAAATGTTGTTTCATTAAATTTTTTGTGCCTGCTAATCCTTTCGATACAATGACTCAGCATATTCTTTCCTTTTGATACCTCCTGGATCATTTAATTCTCTGCCTAAAGCATCCTTCATTATAGCAACTCGAGGTTTGAATTTGTTCTTCAGTTCCTTGAACTTAAGAAATGTTGAGCGAGTTCGACCCTTTTGGTTTTCTGACTCCAACTCCTTGCACATTTCTTTGTAATATTTTACTTTGTTATCCTGCACTGCCTTTTGAAATCTTCTGTTTAGATCTTTAGTATCTTGAGTTCTTCCTTGTGCTTTGGCTTCTCTGCGCTCCAGTGCAATATTTAGAGTTTCTTCTGACATCCATTTTGGTGTTTTCTTCCTTTTCTGTCTTTGTAATGAAAGTTTGCACTCTTCTTGGATGATATCCTTGATATCCTCCCACAACTCATCTGGTCTTCGCTCATTCGTGTTCAAGGCCTCAAGCCTGTTCTTGAGATGGTTCTGAAATTCAGGTGGGATAGACTCAAATTTATATTTGGTTCTCATGGATTCGGTTTAATTTTCCTCGCTTCAGCTTGAACTTGCATATGAGTAGTTGGTGGTCTGTTCCACAATCAGCTCCTGGCCTAGTTTTCACAGCTGATATTGAGCTTCTCCAGCGGTTCTTTCCACAGATGTAATCAGTCTGATTCTTATGCATACCATCGAATGAGATCCATGTGTACAACCTGCATTTATGTCTCTTAAAAAATGTGTGATGAATAAATCATTGATTGTGCAAAATTCAACCATTCTTATGCCCAGCTCCATCTCTTTCTCCGAGTCCATGCTTTCCGACTGCTAATTATTCTTCTCTGTTCCCAACTTTTGCATTCCAGTCACCTATTATTATCAGTGAATCTTGATTCCATGTTTGTACGATCTCTGACTGTAAAAGTTTGTAGAAATCTTCTATTTCCTCTTCTTTGGATCTGGTTGGTGCATATATCTGAATGATAGTGGTATTCACTGAACCTCCTTGTATGCATATGAATATTGTCCTGTCACTCACAATATTGTACTTCAAGATGGATCTAGAAATGGCTTTTCTAACTATGAAAGCAACCCAATTTTTCTTCACCTTTTCATCTCCAGAGTAGTATATCTATATTATTGGCAAGTGACTATGCAAAGAACCCCATATATTCACTAATACTGGCACAGACTGGTGAGCCCATCCAGGGCTTTATCTATTACTTGTGACATGGCAATTAATATTCCATCAATTCCTGGAGCCTTATTTTTCCAATGCCTGAAGTGCAGCTTGAACTTCTTTCTTCATTACCATTGGTTTTTTTATCTTATCCTACCAATCCTATGATTGGTTCTGAGTCAGTCTTTTCTTTCTTTTTTTTTTGTAAAAAGACTTTATGTATTCCCTATATAATTTTTTTATACTTTCTCAATTATTCTAAATTTTTCCCACAGCATCCTTCAGTATTGCATCTTGATGCTCGACTTTGTTTTTCTGGGTGTGTGGTTTTTTTGCTTTTGTTTTTTCCCCGCAGTTTAAACAATAGTGAGGAAGTTCTTTCCATTTTATTGTTTCAGCTCTTTGTACATTCTGCTCTATTTGCTTTGTTTTCAGTAGTTGTTTGAAATCTTCTCTTCGCCTTTGACTTCAACACCTCTTTGCTTTGTTTTGGCTTGCTTTAGAATAATTTTCAGAGTCTCTTCTGAAATCCATTTTGATAATTTGTTTGGGTTTGGTTTTTTGGGGGGAGAGGGGTTAATCTCTATCTTTGTAATAATTTTTTAGTTTCTTAATGGATGTCATCCCAAAGCTTTTCTATTATTTGCTCATTTGTTTCAATGTCTTAACCCTATGCCTGAGATTATTTTTAAATTTAGGTGTGGGATAGACTGAAGGCCATATTTTGCTTTTTGTGGATTGTTTTAATTTTTTTCAACTTCAATTGTATACTTGCCCATGAGTAATTGATGGTTTATTCTGTAGTCAGTCACTGACCTAATTTTGAATTCTTATATTGAGCTTCTCCAACAATTCTTTCCATAGATACAGTCAGTTTGATTCCTGTACAGACCATCAGGTGAAGTCTATGTGCATAGTCACCATTGGTGGGTTATTAAAAAAAAGTATTTGCAATAAATAAATAATTGTACAAAATTCATTCTTTTTCTAGCTCAATTTCTGTCACCAAGTCATAATATCTGACTTCCAGTTCTCTTCTTTTACTTCCAATATTTGCACTTCAATGACCATTATCCTAATTAATGCTTCTTGATTACATGGTTGGTCAATTTCAGGCTACACAAGTTGGCAGAAACCCTCATTTTTCTCATGTTGGCTTTAGTTGCTGTCATGTAGATTAGAATTGCAGCTATATTAGCAGATAATCCATAGATAGACAAACATGGGGGGGGAGAAACGGGGTATATGCCTTATGGATTTCAGTGTATGAAGAGTATTTAGAACTTTTTACAATGTAGTCTCAGAAACATTCGTGACTAAGGAAGTATTTTGAACCATAGGTTAACAGAAAAATCATTTTCTTGCTATCCTAGGACCACTCTATAGTAAAGAGATTATTAGATACCTTTGATCACATAATCCCATTTAGGGGCTATCAATCCATTGTTGCCAAATTCTCACTTTTAGATTTCCTACCTTAACTTCTGTAATGGTCTTTCAGTTAATCATATTTATAGCTTTTAGTTCCCTGTCCAGGAGTATAAGAATGTATTGCTTTCTCTGGTCCCAAAATACTGTCATTTTCAGTTTGTTGTAATAAATATTTTTGTGGTATGAACCCTTAAATACCCTTTATAAAATTATTTTACTTTTATCTGAGTAGATTCTAGATACTACTTTATGTCAATCCATGTATGATATTGTGTTTCATTTTCCTAGAACCATCTTTCAGTTCTTTATTTTTCTTGGCAACTATTTTGATTATTTATGTTTCCACAGACCACTTAATTACAGTTTTTATTTTTCATGTGTAGAAGTTTATATTTGCTTCAAATATATTTTTACTTTTTATTTTCAATCAAGTGAAAATGTATAGAGCAAATTCGTTTTCCATCCAATATATAAATAGATATTACCATATATAATATGTTGCTGTTGTTGTTGATTGCTGTTGAGTCAAGCATGACTCATAGTGACCCTATGAACAAAA
>NW_006399916.1:1671685-1683557 GCF_000299155.1 Elephantulus edwardii
ATAATATATTATGTAATTAATATAATTACTGTCTGGGTTTCATTGAATGTGCAAAGGCCTTTATTTCACTATGTGGATCATAACAAATTACAGCTAACTTGAGGAAAATGGGAATTCCAGAACACTTATTTGTGGTTATGAGAAACCTATATACATGGACCAGGAGGAAGTCATCAGAAAAGAGCAAAGAAACACTGCAGGGTTCACAGTCAGGAAGGGTGTACACCAGGGATGTAGCCTATCTCCATACCTTTTCAATCTATATGCCGAATAGATCATCTGGGAGGCTGGCTGTATGAGGAGGAATGTGATACCAGGATTGGAGGAAGACACATCAACAGCCTGCGTTATGTAGACGACACAATCTTGCTTGCTGAAATGGAGGAGGACCTGAAACACTTGCTGCAGAGGGTCAAGGACTACAGTATTCATTATGAATTGAAGCTCAATGTCAAGAAAACTGGGTCAATTGTCAGCATCATGTTAAATGGTGAAGAGATTGAGATTGTTAACAGCTTTAGTTAGTTTGGCTCCAAAATCAACACTTTTTACCAGCAGCCTGAAAATTAAAAGATGAATTTCATTGGGAAAGTCTGTTGTCCCAAGTACTGAAGAGCCAATGATGTCAGTCTGGAGACTACTTACTAAGCATCAGAAAGCTGGACAATGACTAGGGACGACAGAAGGAGCATTTATGCCTTTGAACTGTGGTGCTGGACAAGAGTATTGAATATACCATGGACTGCTAGGAGAACAAACAGGTTAGTCTTACAGAGGATGAGACCAGGCTGCTCCTTGGAGGCAAGGATTCTGAAGCTTTTTCTGACATACTTTGGACATGCTGCAAAGAGGGACCAATCCTTGGAGAGGGATGTCATGCTTAGGAGGGTGGAGGGACAGTGCAGAAGAGGAAGACCCTCTATGTGAAGAATTGATTCAGGGACTGGGGTAATGGGGGTAGGTTTGTCAGAGACCATAAGATTGGCATAGAATAGAGCAGGATTTAGGGCTGTTGTACACAAGGTTACTAAGAGTTGCAGGTGACATGAGGGCATGTAACAACAACAACAACAACAAGTGTGGCATCAGAATTGGAGGGAGACTTATTAATATCCTATGTTATGCAGATTAAACAACCTTGCTTGCTGAAACTGAGGAGAACCTGAAGTGCTTGCTGCAGAAGGTCAAGGACTGTGGTCTTTAATGTGGATTGAAGCTCAACATCAATAAGACAGATTCTCACCACTGGGCCAACTGGCAGCACAATGATAGAGAGAGAAGAAGTATCTGGGAGGCTGGGCTCTATGAGGAGAATTGTGGCATCAGGATTGGTGGAAGATCTATTAACAATCTCCGTTATGCAGATGACACAACCCTGCTTGCTGAAACTGAGGAGGACCTCATGCACTTGCTGCGAAGGGTCAAGGACTGCAGCCTTCAGTATGGACTGAGGCTCAATGTCAAGAAGACAAAGATTCTCACCACTGGACCAATTGGTAGCATCAGGATGGATGGCGAAGAGATTGAGATTGTTTACAGCTTCAGTTTGCTCAGCTTCATAGTCAACACCCTAGGCACCAGCAGTCAGGAATCAAAAGACGTATTGCAGTGGGAAAGACTGCTGTTACTGACCTCTCTAAAGTACTCAAGAGCAACGGTGTCTCTCTGGAGACTAAGGTGTGCCTGATACAGGCCATCGTCTTTGTAATAACTTGTTATGCATCAGAGAGTTGGACAATGACTAGGGAGGACAGAAGGAGAATTGATGCCTTTGAGTTGTGGTGCTGGAGAAGAGTATTGAATGTACCATGGAATGCCAAGAAAACAAACAGATTCATCCTAGAGAGGGTTAAACCAAGCTACTCCTTGGAGGCAAGGATTCTGGGGCTTTGTCTGACATACTTTGGGCATATTGCAAGGAGGGACAGGTCCTTGGAGAGGGACATCATCCTGGGTAGAGTAGAGGGACAGCGCAAGAGGGGAAGACCCTCTATGAGATGGATTGATTCAGTGACTGGGGTAATCGGGATGGGTGTGTCAGAGGCAGTGCAATTGCCACAGCATAGAGCTGGGTTTAGGGCTATTGTACATAGGGTTGCTATGAGTGGCAAATGACTCAACGGCACATAACAACAAAAACAACAACAGCAATTACAGCTTGTATGGCTCCACAATCAACACTCTTAGCACCAGCAATCAGGAAATCAAAAGACTAATTGCATTGAGAAAATCTCCTGTCAGAGACATCTCCAGAGTACTGAAAAGCAATGATGTCAGTCTAGAGAGTAAGGTGTGCCTGATTCAGGTCATGGTCTTCACAATTACTTGCTATGCATCAGTGAACTGGACAATTCCTAAGAAAGACAGAGGAATAATTGATGCTTTTGACTTATGGTGCTGAAGAAGATTCTTGAGCATACTATGGACTGCCAAGAAAACAAGTAAGTCTGTCTTGGAGAGGGTGAAACCAAGTTTCTTCTTGAAGACTAGGAGAGTGAAGCTCTGTCTCACACACTTTGGGCAAGTGGCAAAGAGGCACCAGTCCTTGAAAAAGAACAACATGGTTGTGCCACACCTGCCTTGCCAGCTGCACGGTCTACGGCATCAGTGTGACAAGCGATGCGTGACTACAGGCTGCTAGAGTCCTCCAGCATGATCATGACTGCAACAATGGATCCTATGATGAAGGCAAAGGTTGAGCTGAAGCCCGAATATTTGTGGAGATGTCTCACTCAAACTCCAGGGCTGAGTCAGGGTTATAAAGTATTCTGGGGAATGGGGTTTATTATGTTTAGTTATTTTTTCTGTCTGTTTTGCTTTTCTTCCTCAAGTGTTCCTGCAATTCCAGAAAGTCCTGGAAAGTCAGAGAGCACTTTGAGTAATCATTACTTAGAAGAAAGGCTGGGGCAACCAAATCTAGTTGAAAGAATTCAGAGCATTGAATACTTCATTGAAAATATATTAAGAAATATTTCTGTAAATGAATCAGATAACACACCCTTTGCTATGCTTGTACGTCATCTAGATAATGATTCTAATGTGCCTTTCTGGCGTCTTGTTGAAATGTACCTTGTAAAACCGCATGTTTATGATATTATCCTTTATTAATAGCTTACTGATCTGTTTGCGTCAGCTGTTTCTTACAACAGTAAATGTTAGCTTTTTCAAAGTAAATGTCATATATCTGGCATAGTGACAAGAAAGATTGTATAAAAAGTCCATCTATACTCAGTAAAGTTGGCAGCATCACAATCTCTCTCTAGTGTTGTGTTGTCTGTCCCGCCGAATTCGTTCCCACCTGACATCTTCACCACATCCCTGGGTCGGTGTTGAGACCGCTCACATCCCGGTCTGCGACATGGTTCGAATGGTTAAAGGCCAGTACAGGAAAGGAAGACCCTTGATGAGATGGATTGATACAGTAACTTGGGCAATGAGGGTCGGTGTATTAGTCAGTGAAACTGGCTCAGGACATGTAAGGCTCCAGAGCTTTTGTACATAATTTCACTATTAGTTATGGATCTAGATTCAGTGGATAAGGATTTGACTGTTAGCCCAGCTTGTCTCCCTAGTAAAAAAAAAGAAAAAGACAACCTCCTCCCATGCTATTTACAATCTTTAAAATCTGTTGGAGGGTCAGCTCTAAAGTGGTAGTGACTCAACATCAATGTGTAGTCTAAATTTTCTTCTTAGTGTAAATGTTTAACTTTTAATTCTGTCTATACTTGTGTTTATTTTTTAAAAAGTTTTCTTCATATTGTCTTACAAATAAGTGTGGTTATCAAGGGTTAGAATGTTAGATTTTCTTAGTAGATTTGAATTTTCTTCTCTAAGATTGCTTAAAGTATTTTTTTCCTAGAACCACTTAATGAAAGGATGTGGTACAGGTATTCCCTCACCCATGGAGAGGAAATAAGTGTAGAAGCTGTACACTTCTGTTAAACCTGGGTCTTGGACCAAACTACATCCTCCATAATTATTTAGTCTGTGTGCTGAGCATGTCACTGGAGATGTTGAACTTTGAAGAAGAATGTGGCATTGGCACTGGAGAAAAAGCTCATCAACATCTTGCCTTATGCAGAAGACACAAGTGTATTTACTGAAAGAGAGGTGGACATGGGGTGGTTGAAGAAGATCAAGGATTTCATATGGGTTATATTTCAACATTGAGAAGACAAAAATTCTTACCTTCAAGCCAACAGGCAACATCATGATAGTTGGACAAAATATTAAAATTGTCAACTATTTTATCTTGTTTAAATATACAATCTACTCTTTTGTTACCAGCAGTCAGGAGATCAGAAGAAGTATAGCATTGGGAAACTCAGCTGTCAGAGACCTCCCCAAAGTGATGAAAAACAATGATGTTAGTTTAAGGACTAAGGTGTGCTTAAATCAAGCCACAGTCCTTTCCATCACTTATTTTGAGTGTGAGAACTGGACAATGGCTAAAGATGACAGGAGAAAAATTGATGCATTTGAGTTGTGGTGTTGGAGTGTCTGAATATCTCATGGAAAACCAAAAGAATAAGCACATATGTTTTGGTGGAATTGCAACCAGAATGTTCCTCAGAGGCAAAGATGGTGAAGTTTCATCTCACATACTTTGAACAATTTGTTATGAGAGGTTATTCTTTGAAAGAGGTGTCATGCTTGGAAAGGTGAGGGTTAGTGCAGGAAGGAAAGACCATCAAGGAGATAGATTGTTTCAGTGTGTTGCTGACGGAGGGTAAAGTAATAATGAGACAGACAACCAAGATTGAGAGAAGAGAGAGTAAAGACAGAGGGCCAGCAGTACTGATGACTAAAGCGCTCAAACCATGCCTTTCCCTGTATTTATTGAGAATCATCAGGAAGGTAAACAACAGGTAATCAAAAGTGAGTAGAAAACAAAAACAAAGGATAATGGGGAAGTCTTTTGCAGATAAGGTGGAGTTCTTCTCTATTGTTTACTTTATGCTAATCTCAGGAGCTCTGATTAAAACAAGCTGGAAGCAGGAATGGCATCCACTTCCATAATAGCTTGCCTCTCGAAACTCTATGAATCTGGAGAAAGAATGAAAATTATAAAAGTGTCCAGGACTTTCGTTCATAGGGTCTCTATGAGTCACCTACAACTCGACAGCATTTAACAACAGCAGCAGCAGCATAAATAGAGTGCAGTTGGCCTGTTGTTGTTGTTGTTATGTGCCATTGAGTCATCTGCGACTCATAGTGACCCTATGTACAAGAGCCCTAAACGCCGTTCTATCCTGTGCCAACCTCGCTGTCTCAAACAGATTCATTCGCACCACTCCACTCACAGAACTGATGCATCTCATTGAGGATCTTCCTCTCCTGCACCGTCCCTCCACTCTCCCAAAAATGATGTCCCTCTCTAAGTGCCAGTCCCTCCTTGCAACATGCCCAAATTATGTCAGATGAAGCTTCAGAATCCTTGACTCCAGGGAACATTCTGGCTTCACCCTCTCTAGGACAAACCTGTTTGTTATCCTAGCAGTCCATGGTATATTCAACACTCTTCTCCAGCACTGGACAGAAAGTCATACTCCCAAGCCATAAGTGGGTGACTTCATGGTCCTCAGGCCTGCCTTTAATTGTTTTTGGTGAAACATTCTTCTAGGTCGTATAGCCCTGGTCCACATGCTGTACAGAGGTAACTCGTGGTTGCTGTGAAGCCGAACACTGTGACACTGATGAGTCAAATGCTAGGATGGTTATCCATGATAGACAGTGTTTGGTGGAGCTCCCCAATTAAAACAAGCTTGGAAGCAGGAGTGTCATCCACTTAAATAATAGCTTGCCTTTGGAAACCCTACAAACCTGGAGAAAGGATGGAAGTTATACGAGTGTCCAGGACTTTTGTTCATAGGGTTGCTATGAGTCACCTATGACTTGAAGGCACTTAACAACAACAATCTCAAGAGTGAGGGATTCAGCAAAAACAAACTAAGAACGATGTTAACTCTTAAGGAATGCCTTAGTGCCTCAGGGTGAACTCCAGCTTGTATACGCCTCCCTTATATCCAGATATAACATTTGGTTTATTATTAATACTAAATTTTATATTTGACTTCCCTCATTTCCCCTCTTTTGTTTAAATCATAATTTGTGGTCATCAAGACGAGCATGTTTTCTTTTCTTCAGGATTCATTCTTGCTTGTTTTTTGTTCTCTTCATCCTTTTTATATAATCAAACAAATATAACCATTAAGCAAAATAAATTCACAAATATACTTCCAAAACTCTCTGTATGATCATAAGGGTTCAGGTTAGTTATTCCTTGAGAGTCTATGGTTTTATTGTCACATGGCCACATTCCTTGTCAAATGATTCATTAGGAAAGGGGGCACCACGTTCTCTTAGCTACTTCCTACTGGAAAAGGGTGCTGTAGGTATTAGGGTGAAGATCTTCTCTCACTACTCCAAAGGCTCCCTTTGGCAATAGGAAACACGTAGACTATTGTAGAAATTGATTTTGGAATTTAGATGCACTGTTGTCAATTGTACTTAAGGGTACAGGTCCATATCCTTGAAGTTGCATCATTTTAGCATGGAATTCTTGCAGCCTAGAAGATACAAATTTAACTAACAAGTTAAAAATACAAGGGCCAAAAGTTAATATTTCAACTAGAGGGTCTAACAGTGGCAGAAACCAAGTTACAGAAGATAGTTCTTAAAATGAAAGTCTTATTAGCTGGCACTTTGCCTATTATAGTGTAAGGGCTAGGAACCACAATATGTAGAGGCACAACTATGTCATTTATTGTTCTTGAGTCCTGGATAAAATTCCATTTACCAATGGGTTGTTCACAATTGGTTGTTTACCAATGGGAATTCACAATTCATACTAAACATAGTTTTATGATTTACTAATGGTAGCAAGACAAGATGGCTTAACATCTTCATGTTGTTGTCATTGAGTAGAACACGACTCATAGCAACTCTATGAACAAAAGACCTGATGCCTTTCTGTAACTATAGTCATTTTTCCAAGTTCATAGAGTCACCATAGGATGTGGTTTAACATTTCATTTAAAGTATTATAAAATATAGTTAATGTAGTCAACAGAAATCAAATGATAACATGACATGTTAAAGTTGTATTTATTCTACAATATGACAGGCAGTAGTACTATTTGTTATTCTTAACTAGAGCGTTTTCACAACCTAAGTATTAAGCCATCTTCAAGACAAATATTTCCCCTTTATTCCTAGATATTTTATAAATGAATGTTCAGTACTAATAGTACTGAACATTCCCTGGATTTCCAAAAGAACAAATTGATCTGTCTTGGAGGAAGTGCAACTAACATGTTCCTTGGTGACAAAAGTAGTGAATTTTCATGTTACATGTTTTGGGAATGTTGTCTGGTGTCACCAGTCCTTAGAAAAGTACATCAGGCAGGGAAAAGTATTTGGTTGTTGTTATTATGTTCTATAGAGTTGATAACAACTCATAGTGAGCCTATGAAGAGTAGACTTGAACCCAGCCCTATCCTGCATCATCCTCATCATTCCTAATATACTTGAATGCTCCAGCTACAGTATCAAGCCATCTCAATGAGTCTTCCTCTGTTTTTCTGACTCTCCACCCTTCCAAGCATGATGACCTTTTGCAAGTACTGGCCTCTCCTAAGAACACATCCAAAATATGTGAAATGAAGTTCTATCATCCTTTCCTCAAAGGAGCACCTTGGCTGCACCTTCTCCAAGACATACTTGTTTGTTTTTGACAGTTTGTGATGTATTCAGTACTTGAAAAGTTGAGGATTGGCATCAATTATTCTTCTATCATCCCTAGTTATTGCCCAGATTTCTGATGCATAGCAAGTGATTGCAAAGACCATGGTCTGTGTCAGGTGCACCTTGATCTCCAGACTGACATTGCTGCTCTTCATTACTTTGGAGAGGTCTCTAACAGCAGGTTTCCCCATCATATATCTTAATTTCCTGCTTGCTGGAGCCAAGCAAACTAAAGTTTTGAAAAATCTCAATCTCTTCATCATCTATCATGATGCTGCTAATCAGCCCAGTGTTGAGAATCTTTGTTTTCTTGATGTTGAGCTTCAATATATATTGAAAGCTTGACCTTCTGCAGCAAGTGCTTCAGATCTTCCTCAGTTTCAGCAAGCAAGGTTGTGTCATCTGCATAACACAGATTACTGACAAGTATTACTCCAACCCTGATGCCGTATTTCTCCTCATAGAGCCCATCTTCTCAGATAATCTGTTCTGCATAGAGATTGAAAAGATATAGTGATAGGACATATCCCTGGAATACACCCTTCCCAACTTTGAACCATGCAGTGTTTCCTTTCTCTGTTCTGATGACTGCCTCGTGGTCCAAGTACAGGATCAAATGTTCTGGGATGATCAAATGTTCTGGGATTCCTATTCTTCTCAGAGGTTGTAGCCACAGTTTGTTGTAATTCAGTCAAGTGCTTTTGCATAATCAATGAAACACAGAAATTCTTTAGTACTCTCTGCTTTCAGCCAAGATCCATCTAACATTAGCTGCAATATCCCTAGTACCATGACCTCTTCTAAACTCAGTCTGCACTTCTGGTAATTCTGTTGATATGCTGTTCCAGTCATTTTTGGATAATCCTCAGCAGAATCTTGCTTGTATGTGATTTTAATGATATTTTTTTATAATTTCCACACTTTGTCAGATCACTTTTCTCTGAAATGTGAACAAATATAGATATCTTCCATTCAATTGGCCAAGTGGTTGTCCTCCAGATTTCTTGGCACAACTTGGTGAGCACATCTAGGGCAGCATCTTTTAGTTGTATATATTAATTATTATAAAATTTTTATAGTAATTTTAGTGAAGATTTACAAAGACATTGCTTTCCATTCATGCATATTTCCCCCCTTCCCTTCCCAAATTTCCATTTGTCATGCTTTTTTCTGTCCCATGCTATTAATTATCATACACATAATGTTAAATTGTCTGTTCTTTCAGGCTTTCTTTCTTTCATCCAGTCTAGTATAATGTTCATTATTCAATCTTTTCCTGCTCTTCCCATCTTGCTCCATTTACTGATCCTATTATTACTTTTTTGAGTTTATTCAGTATTTATCCTGCTGTGCTGAAATATTTCACTCGCCATGATGTTTTCTGTATTCAACCTTTTAAGGAAATGGTTCCCTAGCCCTTAAAATATAGGAAAAATAAGAAAGTTGTAGTTGTTTCTTGAGTGCAGATGATTTGGTTGTAAAGAGATGCACTGTGAATCCAAAGGCACAGCTCCACAGGAGAAACAAGGACAATCTCCTTCTGTGCTATTTACTGACTCAAAAGGCCCATTGGAGAGTATGTTATAATCAGTTTCAATGTGACAGTACATATCTGCATGTTCTTGTTGTTATTTGCCATTGAGTTGCTTGTGACTCATAGCGACCCTATGTACAACAGCCCTAAACCCTGCTCTATCCTTTGCCAATCGCACCATCACCGATACACCCATCTCGATTACCCCAGTCACTGAATTAATCCACCTCATAGAGGGCCTTCCTCTCCTGTGCTGTCCCTCCACCCTCCAAAGCATGATGTCCCTCTCCAGGGACCGGTTCCTCCTTACAACATGTACAAAGTATGTTAGAGGAAGCCTCAGTATCCTTGCCTCCAAGGATCCACCAGTTTAACCCTTTCCAGGATGACTCTGTTAGTTTTCCTAGCAGTCCATGGTACCCTCAATACTCTTCTCCAGCACCATAGCTCAAAAGCATAAATTTTCCTTCTATCCTCCTTAGTCATTGTCCAACTCTCTGATGCATAACAAGATATGCATGTGTGTGTGTGTGTGTGTGTGTGTGTGTGTAGCACAATAGCAGATTTTCCAGATATTCTGATCTTTTTCCCTCTAAAAAGTCACTTCACACATGATATACAACACTCACACTACAACCTTCTGACATTATAGTGTTTAGTTTTTTAGGAGACAATTCATGTAAATTATGGTTTGATATACAGCAAACCTTATAAATATGATACTATTAAACATTAGTGATAAAACTATTACAAATAATCTCCTTTCAAAAATTCTTGTTTCAAGTAGCTCTAACTGTGAAAAAAAACACACACACACAACATATTCAGCAAAGCCCTTCAACCATATCATAATGAGGTTTGATCTATCATTAAATGGCATCTGATGCTTATTGATCATGGCCTGACCCTTTATCCACTTTTCTATTTCACACCCAGGTTTGTCTCATTTCCTAAGTATTATTTTCTCAGAGTTGCTGCATTTGGCAGGAAGGCAGACAAGTCATTACTAGATTAATAGAACTTTAAAATTAAATTTGAAGAGAGTGATGCAAAGATGAATCATCTTGGATATATTTCCTGGTTAAATGGCACTCGCCATCATGGAGGTGATACACCTACATATCTACAAAGTCATACTATAAAGCAATAATGCATAATTGGTATAATAAACCTGTAAACAAAATATAAAATAGTGGACAAGAAATATTGATTAAATAGATGGGAACATTTAATAGAAGGCTTTCCATCTCACCCCTGTCTGTTCTAATTAATCTTTTTTTCCCTAGAGTCTAGGCCAAATACATCACCTTCAAAAAACTGTCTTCAAGTCTAAATTAGTCTATATCAATGTGACACTCACTTTCCAAATACTATCACAAGTTACATACCATTTGGTATATAATACATTCAATTATACTTATCCGTCCATGTTCCTGTACTGTTTTCAGTCTGCAGGTAAAGACCTTTCCAAATTATTCAAAAGTGATGGTTTCAGTTTGAGGAGTAAGGTGCATCTATTTCAGGTCATGATCTTTCTAACCACTTGCTATGCATCTGAGATTATAGAAGGATGACAGAATAATTGATGCCTTTGAGCTGTGGTGTTGAAGAGAACTGAATATCCCATGAACTGCCAAAAGAACAAAATAATACACTTTGTGGAAAGTGCAGCCAAAGTGTTATTTGGAGGAAAGATAACAAAGCCTCATATCCTAGACTTTGGGCATGTTACTAAGAGGGGTTATTCCTTGGAAAGAGACATGATGCTCAGAGAGTCAGAGCATCAGCAAAGGAGAGGAAGACCCCCAATAAGGTGAACTGACACAGTGACTACTGCAATGGGTTTTAGTGCATGAGGATGGCACAGCATAGGACAGGGTTCAGATCTGTTGTCCATAGGGTCCCTACTGGTGTACTCAATTAAAAGACACCTAACAACAATAAAATCAATTACATTTATTACCATACATGATGGCTTTGCCCTAAAATTTAAAAACCTCTAAAAAAAGTCTTTAAAAAAAGAAATAATATGCTTTATTCATACTCATCATCATATAATAGCACACATAAACTATGTTGTTGTTGTTGTTATTATGTGCCGTCAAGTTGTTTATGACTCATGGCAACCCTATGTACAACAGCCCTACTCTGCTCTATCTTGTGCCAATCACACTGTCTCTGGTACACCCATCTTGATTACCTCAATCACTGAATCAATCCACCTCCTAGGGGGGCTTCCCCTCTTGCGCTGTCCCTCCACCCTACTAAGCATGATGTCCCTCTCCAAAGAATGGTCCCTCCTTATAACATGAATCCTTGCCTCCAAGGAGCTGCCTGGTTTAACCCTCTCCAGGATGAATCTGTTTGTTTTCCTAGAAGTCCATGGTACCCTCAGTATTCTTCTCCAGCACCACAGCTCAAAGCAATCAATTCTCCTTCTATCCTCCTTAGTCATTGTCCAACTCTCTGATGTATAACAAGTGATAGCAAAACCATGGCCTGTATTTGATTCACCTTAGTCTCCAGAGGGACACCGTTGCTCTTCAGTACTTTGGAGAGGTCCCTAACACCAGACTTTCCCATCGCAATACA
>NW_006399916.1:1685318-1689248 GCF_000299155.1 Elephantulus edwardii
GTTGGAGTCAGAAAATCAAAAGGGCTGAACTCACTCAGCATTTCCTAAGCTCAAGGAACTGAAGAATAAATTCAAACCTTGAGTTGCTATAAATAAGGATGCTTTAGGCAGAATATTAAACGATCCAGGAAGTATTAAAATAAGATGGAACATAAGCTATACATTTACGAAATAAATCAATAAATATACTGGAAACTTCTACTTCTGCACAAAATGAAAAGTAAACGGTGGTGGTTTTTGTATGCCATCAAGTTAGGATCAACTCAGAACTGCCTCTTCAGGGGGTTTTCATTGGGAGAAAATCACACAGGATGCAAAGAATGAAAAACTAAGGAAATATTTATTTGAGAGTAATCAGAGGATGCAGTCCTTGCTCTCTAATGAATAAAGGATAGTTTTATGCCTTGGTACATACAGTAAAATGGTAAGTGAAGGTTTTTCTAATTTGAAGAGACAGAGACTAGGGCCTAGAAAATGAAGATGCATAGACAAATTAACAAAATCATACTTGATAGACAAGAAACAAAATGCAAGAGAGGTTAAGTGACTCATTCAGGTATACAATTATATTATGTTAAACAATGTCAACTATCTTTAATATTCTGAAGTGAGAGTTTTTCAATAGTCATTATATAAACAAGCAAAATAAATTAGACAGGAAATACAAAACTAAAACCCAAACTTGTTGGCATTGACTTGATTCTAACACAAATCTCCTTCAAGTTTCAGAGGCTATAACAGACTGCTCCCTCTTTCTTCTGGAAAGAAGCTGGTAGACTAAGAGTTTAACATGTTGTATACTATTCCACCAGGGATGATAAGCGAGCAGAAATTAAACCACAAACTCATTGCAGTAGAGTCTGAATCAGCTCATAGCAGACCTTCATTTGGGTATCTGATGTTGAAAATCACATGAGAAGAGATTGCCCATCTTTCTCCTGAGAAACCACCGGTGGGTTTGAAGTGCCAGAGAGGCATGGCCTTTAGTTTAACAGCATAGCTCCCTATGCACTAGGCCATTAGTACGTAAGCCCAGATAGCATGTTCATTTTCAAATGATAATAGAACTGTCATTCCTCTTCATAAAACAAATCTTTACATATTTGAACACAAATCTCCCTCTTCACAAAAGTGTTCTCAATTGTTTTCATTACAGTAGTCTTTCCCTTTTTGTATTAAATTCTGATTAACTCAGGTTTTCTATAAACGAATACCTATCAGTCTTTTCATGTATTGACTAAATAAGATTTATTAGTAGTAGCCGATTATTTACTTAATCAAGAACACTATGCTTCTGACTCCTTAGAAACATTTGCTACAACATGACAACTAAGACTGAAAGTCTTTCATTTGAAAGTAATAATCTTATTTTCCCAGATAAAGAATACCTATTAGATAATATTTTTGTTGGATATCTTAAAAGAGAATCTAATGCAGCTACAAAGAACATTCTTACACATGGTAAAAGATGAGTACATATTTCACTTTGGGAATCTCTGGGGAAAATATTGATATTTAACCTCACATGAAAAATCTAAGAGGAAAGTTTTCCAGCAAAAGAAGAATCAAGCTAAGTCTACTTCCATCAAAGTTGGAATTTGGGATCAATTTCTTGTTTGTTCTTTTGTAATTTTGTAATTGATATTTTAATTAAAATTGATAGGGAACTTGAATTTCCATTCATTCATTGTTACATATTTTCCTCCTTGCCATTATGCCCCATAGTTCACTTTTTCCTTTGAAAAAAATTTTCATTGTTATACAGCACTCCCCCAAATCCATTTTACTATGCACCTCTTATTCTGGACTCTTGTCATGCCAATGATACCTAATCATATATTTATATAGTTCTCTTACTCATCTGTTTCAAAGCAGTGTGTGTTGTTTATGCACTCTTTTCTTAGTTTCCCCCAACCCTCATTTCAGTCTAGTTTTATAACAACAGCATTATGCAGTATTTGTCTTTTTGTGAATGAGATATTTCACTCAGCATAATGTCCTCCATGGTCACCCATTTTGTACGATAGTTCATGCATTCTTTGTTTTTCAGTGCTGCATAATATTCCATTGTTTGAATATACCACAGCTTCTCTATCCAATTGTTTGTTGATGGACACTTGAGTCATTTCCATTTTTTTTTTCTATTTTGAACACAGCTGCAATAAACATGGGTGTGCATATATCTTCTGGGTGGCAGTTCTGGTTTCTTTAGGGTATATTCTCAGTAGTGGAATTGCTGGGTCAAGAGGTATTTCTATTTCTAATTTTTTGAGAAAGCATCAAACTGCCTTCCATAGTGGTAATTTTATACTCCCAACAACAGTGAATAAGGGTTCCCATTTTTCCACAACATCACCAGCAATTTTTGTTTGCCCCTCTGTTGAATTTTGCTATTTTTATTGGGGTGAGATGATATCTCATAGTTGTTTTGATTTGCATCTATCTTTTTTTATTTGCATCTCTCTTAAAGCTATGGATTTTGAACATTTCTTCATGTGTTTGTTCATCATCTGAATACCTTCTCTGTTGAAGAGTCTGTTCATATCCTGTGCCCATTTTACAAATGGGTTGTTTACCTGTATCTTGTTTTGGCACTTGAGTACTCTATAAATTCTAGATATCATCTCTTATCAGACATGTCATTACAATATATTGTTTCCCAGTCTATGATTTCCCTTTTTCCCTGTTGGAGAAATTTTTGGCTGTGCATAGGAATCTGATTATTAGAGGGTCACATTTATCTCTTTTATCCTTTCCTGGTTGTAGATTTTTCAGGATGCTAGAAAGACTGTTTATGTTGTGGATTACTATTTCTAGGTTTCTTTCAAGTTTTTCTCTAATGAATTTTATATTCTTTGATTTTAGTCCTAGGTGCTTGATCCACTGGATCCATTGGATTTAGTGTATGGTGTGAGGTGTGGGTCGTATTTGAGTTTTATGCAGATAGTTTTCTAATTTGGCCAACATCATTTGTTAAAAAGGCTGTAGTTTCCCCACTTAACTGATCTCATCTCCTTGTCAAAAATCAATAGACCATAGGTAGCTGGACTGATTTCTGGGTTCTCAATTCTATTTCATTGTTCTATGTGTCTGTCACTGTACCAAGACCATGCTGTCTTGACCACCATGGCAGTGTAGTAGGATTTGAAATCAGGGAGTGAAATGCTTCCGACCTTGTTTCTCTTTTTAAGGAATGCTTTGTGTATTCAGAGTCTCTTTATATTCCAAATGAAACTGGAGAGTTCCTTTTCCATTTTGTTGAAGAATGGAATTGTTATTTGTATTGAGATTGCATTGAACGTGTAAATTGCCTTTGGTAGTATTGTCATTTTTACAATATTGAGTCTTCCTATCCATTTCTCCAGGTCTCTTTTTGTTTGTTGTAGTCATGTCTTGTAATTTTTCTTTTAGTATAGCCTTTGTGTTTCTAGTTAGAATTTCTCCCAAGTATTTAGCTACTGTGATGGGTATTGTTTTCCACTTGATTTTTGTATGTTGATCTTGTATCCTGCCACTTTGCTAAATTGGTCAACTATGTGCAGTAGTTTTATTACTAAATCTTTAGTGTTTTCTAAGTATATTATTATATCATCTGCATATAGATATAATTTTTGCTACTCTTTGAAATTTTGGATACCTCTTATTTCCTTCTCTTATCTTATTTCTACCACAAGACTTATAATATTGAATAGGAGAGGTGATAGTAGGCTTCCTTGCCTAGTTCCTGTTCTCAAAGGGAATGCCTTTAACCTCTCTCCATTTAGAATAACACTGGCTCTCAGGTTTGCATATATACAACAATGTGCGTTATGCAGATGACACAACCCTGCTTACTGAAACTGAGGAGGACCTCATGCACTTGCTGCGAAGGGTCAAGGACTGCAGCCTTCAGTATGGACTGAGGCTCAATGTCAAGAAGACAAAGATTCT
>NW_006399916.1:1690663-1692235 GCF_000299155.1 Elephantulus edwardii
TTTCTTTCAGAAAAACCAAATCCTTGTTTTGTTGATGGCTTCAACTGCTTTTCTGTTTTCTATTTCATTTATTTCTGCCCTAATTTTTCTAATTCCAGTTTTTTTTTTTGGAGGGCGTTGGGTTTTCTGGCTGTTCTTTTTTATTTGTTGGATATGTTGGGCTAGAGAGTCTTTTTTTCCTGTCTTAATGTGTTTGCTTATTGCTATAAATTGTACTCTGATCGCTGCCTTGACTGTTTTCCAGAGGTTTTGTTAAGTGGTGTTTTCATTGTCATTTGTTTCAATAAATGTTCTAATTTCATTTTTTATTTCTTTTAGTACCCACTCATGTTCATGCAAGACATTGTTCAGCTTCCAAATGTATGTGTGATATTTTTCCCTTTTTTTATCCTCTTGTTATTAATTTCTAGTATTGTAGCATTGTAGTATTGAGTATCTCAGAAGATACTCTTTGTTATTTCTATGTTTTTGTGTTTATTTTTGCTTGTTCTGACCTAAACTGCGATCCATTTTGGAGAACATTCTATGAACAATGGAAGAAATGGTATATTGTGCTTTTGGGAGAATACATTAGCCTATAAATATCTATGAGATTGAGTTTGTTTATTGTGTGGTTTAATTCTTCAGTGTCTTTGTTGAGGTTTTTTTTTTTTTTGTGGAAGCTTTATCTTTTCTTAAAACTCTTGCATTGAAGTCTCCAATTACTATAGTAGTGTTGTCTATTTTCTTTTCCAGGTTTGTTAATGTTTATTTTATATATATGAAAGGTCTTTCATTTGGTGTATTGATAGTTGTTATTGTTATGTCTTCTTGTTCTAATGATCCTTTAATCATTATATAGTGACATTCCTTGTCCTTTGTGATACTTTTTGCCTTGAAATTTATTTCAACAGAGTTTAGTATCTATACTCTTGCTTTTTTCTGGTTGCCATTTGCTTGGTATATTTTCCCTTCTTTTAATATTTAGACTTTCTTTGTCTTCATTTTTCAATTGTGTCTCTTATAGACAGCATACTTATAATTTGGGGCTTTTATCCAATCTGCAACTCTTTTTCCTTCAATAGTGTATTTAATATAATTAAATATGATTTAATGAAATCACATATGTGCAAGAGCCTATGGTGATGAAGGAAGAAGTTCAAGCTGCTTTGAAGGAAATAGCAAATAATAATGCCCCAGGCATAGATGGTATACCACTTGACATATGTCAGCTCACAGACGCTACCCTGGATGTGCTCACCAAGTTGTGCCAAAATATCTGGAGAACAACCACTTGGCCAACTGACTGGAAGAAATCTATATTTGTTCCAATTCCAAAGAAGGGAGATTCAACAGAGTATGGAAACTATAGAACAATATCTTTGATTTCAAATGCAAGCAAAATTGTACTAAAGATTATCCAAAAACGACAGGAACAGAACATCAGCAAAGAACTGCCAGAAGTCCAGGCTGGGTTTAGAAGGGGTCATGGTACTAGGGATGTTGTAGCTGATGTTAGATGGATCTTAGCTGAAAGCAGAGAATACCAGAAGAATGTCTATCTGTAAATGCATTGATTGTGCAAAGGTGTTT
>NW_006399916.1:1693061-1706324 GCF_000299155.1 Elephantulus edwardii
AGGGGAAGACCCTCTATGAGTTGGATTGGTTCAGTGACTGGGGTAATTGGGATGGGTGTCTCAGAGACAGTGAGATTGGCACTGGATAGAGCAGGGTTTAGGGCTGTTGTACATAGGGTCGCTATGAGTCACGATCGACTCGATGGCACATAACAACAAAAACAGTGTATTTAAACCATTTACATTAAGTGTGATTATTGAGAGACACGGTTTCATTGTTATGATTTTGTTGAGTTCTTTTTGGTGGTGGTGGTGTTAGTTATTTTGGTCCATTCTACTTTCTGTGGCACCTCTGTGAGAAGGACATCTCTCAATGTTTTCTGCAATGCTGGTCTTGTTTTCCCAAACTCTCTGAGGTTCTGTATTTTCTGGGAATATCTGAATCTCTCCTTCATATTTGATGGACAGTTTTTCTAGTTACAGTATTCTTAGTTGGTAATTGTGTTCTTTGAGTGTTTGATATATGTCCTTCCATTGTCTTCATGCTCACATGGTTTCTGCCGAGAAGTTGGCATTTAAAATTATTTGCTTTCCCTTTTGGTTACTTTTTGTTTCTCCCTTGCTACTTTCAGAATTGTCTCTTTTTCTTTGGTTCTGGCAAATTTGACTATGGTATGTCTTGGTGTTTTCCTTTTGGTGTCTATTCTATATGGTGTTCTCTCAGCTTCTTGAACATACATTCTGTCATTCTTCATTATGCCTAGAAAGTTTTCTTCTAATAATTCTTCCACAACTTTTTGGTGCCTTTAGTTGCTTCTCACTGTTCTGGGATTCCGATTATGTGCATGCTATTTCTCTTGATGGTGTCCCACATTATTCTTAAGTTATTTTCCTTTTCCTTCCTTTTTGATTCTAATTTTTGTTCTAGCAGATCTGCAGTAACAACTCTATCTTCTATTTTACTGGTTATGAGTTCCAACTCTTCAACCCTATTCATATGTCCCTCCATCATATTACAGCATCTGATATATTGGTCCTCATATTTTGGATTGTAGTTTCTTCCCCCCCCCTTCCCAGAGCCCCTACTGCCTCATTTTTTTTATCTGTATTTTTTAAGTTCCTCCTGGTTTTTGCTTGCAGTGTACTGTAATTATTCAAGTTTGTTTTTCACCCATTGAACATATCCAATCATTATTCTTTTAAATTCTATGTCAGAAAGTTTCATCAGACTTTCTCACTTCAGGAATTCAATTGATCCTGTGTCATTTTTAGGGGGTGACATTTTGCTTTGGGCTTGTGCGGGGGATAAGGTTATCTACTTCCTATTTGTCATTGCTTTTATTAAGTTTGTCCATGTCTGAGGTGATAACAGGTTTTTGATCTGGAGTCATCAGTCCAGGAGAGCATAGGGTATCTGTCCTGCCGGGGTTGCTCTCTGCCTTCTGACCCAAGGGAAAATTTCCTTCAGCTCAGTACAGAAAAGGCCTGTGAAAGCAGCATTCTCTTTCAGACAACTGCCACAACTAAGCTTTCCCAAAGTGCTCTGGGCTAAAGGCAGTTGATGGACTGGAAGTGAGGAGATGAAAGGCATAGCATGGACACCTGATAGGTAAACAAGGAAATCTTGGTTTTCCCTTAAAAAACAAACTTCAGCTGTCTCACTTCCTTCTGATTAAGCTTAAGGGGCCCCACATGATCCAAAAAAAATAAGTGATTCCCCAAAAAGTACCTCACTCATGTACCAGCATCACATCCCGGGGCACATTGTTCCCGGTGCATGTCAGTGTCAGGATGTCCCAATGTGCAAGCTGGCATCAGGAGAGGCAGTCCTGGTGCATGTGTCAGTGTCAGGAGAGGTGATTCTGGTGCCAACCAGTGGTGTCAAGAGAAGCCTGAAATCAATTTCAAGAACAACATCTTAATATGGCAGTATCAATAGTTAGTTAACAATAGTCTCAAAATCTCAGCAATTGTCAGAAAATTTATTGATGGTTTTTTCCCTTCAATCACATTTACCTTTTGCAAAAGCTATTAGCAATCCCTGAGTCAGCTCCATACTCGTTGCAACCCCAAGCACAAGAAAACAAACACTACCAGGTCTTCAGCCAATCCCACAATTGCCAATGAATTTTGACAGTTCTCACTGGTTGATTTTTTTTTTTCAGAAGGTTGCAAATGAGCCTTTCTTTCTATCTCATCTTGGTCTGTAAGCTCCACTAATACCTGCCCATCATCATAGCAACACACATGACAGGCAGTGACTACATGTGAGGTGCATTTGCAAGGAATCAAAGTCAGCTCTCTCCATGGAAGACAACCATTCTATAACTGTTTAGTGGTCCAGTTTCCTTAAGAAAATAAAAAAAAAATTATCCTGGATAAGCACCTATGCCCATACCACAGTAAATGGAAGCCTTACTCACAGGACAATTAGAGACAAGGGAACAAAATTTGCATCTTTTCTCCAAATAATGCCATTTACTAACTCCTAACTACCTTCTGTGGAGCAAATGGCTCTTGTCTTTTGCATTTGATGTTGATATATTTGACTTCTTGCCTCTCTTGCACCTTTATCTTTGAGGTAGTCATTATGATTCTTTGCTCTTTGGCAACTCCATGTGAATATGTATTGACACTAATGAAAAGAACTGCATTGACAATGCTGTGAAGTATATTCACTTAGATAATCAACAAAGCCTTTAATTAATCGAAGAATCTAAAATTTCATAATTAACAATCCTTACATGTTAAACAGCATAGATTCTAATCTTTCCAGCTTTCACATTTTCATCATCCATAATTATCAGATACTTAGTCTACTTCAATGTACATATTAGTAAATATCTTCATTTATTCATTTTTAGTATTATTAATGCTTAAATTAAATAATATTAACATAAAATATTATTCTGAGTTTATGAATGCAATCCTATCACTGACAGTTTTATACTGTCAATAATTCAATAATCTTTAAATATTCTTTCTGATAAGCAATATAACACTGTACCTTTCTAATTTAGCATTCCTGGAAGATAACTGTATGTGACTGATTCAAAATGGCCAATAACAATGCATTTCAGCTCACTCATACCTAGTTCTTGGTCTTTATATTTTCATGCATTCCATGATCTGATTTTCATGACTGCTTGTAGCTGATTCTTTTTATTTTGAGAGAGCCACATGAACAAATTAAGATTCTAAAAGCTTTGCTTTCTCCATGTCTGTAAGGTTAATTCTAATTTGAAATGGCCACTCTGCTCCACCTTTTAAGTGTCTCCTATTGACATCTTTTCACACAATGTTCCACTAGTATTCATAAGGTTTTCAGAGGCCAATTTTTCAAAAGTAAACTGTTCCATCCTTCTTTTTAATCTGATAAATCCTGGATGCTCAATGACAACTGTATAACATGACATCTTGAATAACCCTACACTAACCACAACAGTATGGCAAACTTGTAGGTGAATAACGAACTAAATCTACAATCATGTAAAACATTGTTAAAATATTATATTCAAATATTTTGTCTAAATTAAAAATTAGTAGTATTTGTAGCTTTTTATAACAATTATATTTGAGAGTCATCCTGATTTGAACATATGTCTAACATATAGGAAATAATGTGTTTAAAAGAAAATATGCCTGATCTTTTAATTGAAATAGGCATACTTCTAAATGAGTGCTAAGTTTTTCAAAGAATATCTCTTTAGAGAGTACTCCTAATGGTGACACAATGTTTTTACTTTATTGCTAAAATCTATTTTAGAGTAGACATCACCTTGCATTCTTAATCATGTGGAATATTTTTACTTTGATAACTAATTTGATTTATGGATAGAAATATAAAAGATGACAGTCATAGAATTTTCTTGAGACAAATATCATTATAGTACATTGTATTATTAAACCAACTCTTCATTTGGGAATGCTAGAAGACTTTTAAGAAAAATAAAGTGTATTTTTATACAAATAAAGATTGTATTTTACTTAAATACTAAAAGAATATATGAACTTCTTTGCAACTAGGCTATTAGTGTATCATGATTACATATTTTAGTAACACAATTAACATTCTGGAAGAAGTGCATTACATTACAAACTGAATTGGAGAGGGAAAAAGGAGGATAGAGGAAAATCTGTATCAATGAATTAATAAAAATGCAAGCTTCCTGTAAATTTTCATTAAAATGACAATTTAAAAATAGACAAAAATATTAGTAAGTGCTCAAAACTTTCCTTTGGGAGCTACATTAACCCCAATACAGAGTTGAATATATGTGTATCTAGGAATAGCTATAGAAGACAGTGTATATTTTAGAATTATTCAATTATGTGACAACTAATCACTTCTTCCAAATAGTGTCTTGAGATAAGTTGTACTTTCAGATTATAACTTTGGAATTTTGTATGAAACAAATGGTTTACTAATTCATAGCTGAAGACCCATTAAGTCTCTGAAGCTATATAATCATCATGGGAAGAGATTATCCATCTTCCTGTCTCAGGAGATGATGTATTTGAACTACCAGGGACGTGTGGCCTTTCATTAAACAGTGCAACTCCATACAGACTATGCCATTTGATATCTTCGATGGGAGAATTACATAAAAATTAATTAAAGTAAGTATATCTAGGCAGCCAAGACCAGTAGATGTACTGCAAGTAATTAATAACAGGTGAAATTAATCTAGATTTTCCAATTCTCTACACCCATCTATCCACTTTCTCCTGTTAAATTTGCTACCACAAAGTCACTGGCACCTGCAATCACTGTCCTAGGGTCACCATCAAACAGAGTTTTAGCTCTCCGTAGATTGATATGAATGTGTTGTGAAGCAAAAAGGGAAAACAAAAACTTTTCCCTATACATGATAAATTTCAAAAGAGATGGTAAGTAAATGTTAAGTACTATTTTTGGATTTGTTTTCCTCTAGAAAGAAAAACTGATATTTATCTGAAGATTAGAGCAATAGTAACTTCGTGTTAGGATAGGGAAATGGTTTAGCTATCACACAACTCAGCTCAAATCTTTCTTTTAAAACATCTTTAATTTGAAAGAGTGTCAACATTTCCCCAGCCATTTCTAATATTGCTGATTGTGTAGGCCTACGAAAAATGTTGTAAGCAAAATAATCTGTATATCATCCTTACAACATGTTGGCAATGTTAGGCTTCTTTGGTTTCTTTCTAAAGTCATTACTTCTATTATTTTAGCATTTTTCTCTCTAGATGAAAAACAAAGCTTTGCTATCTTTGCCTCCAAGGAGCATTCTGGCTGCACTTTCTCCAAGACAATATTTGTTTACTCTTTCAGAAGCCATGGGATATTCAGTACTTTTCTTCTTCAGTACTCTTCTCAAACACCACAGCTCAAAGGCATCACTTCTTCTGTCTTCAAAAAATCATCATCAGGAAGCTCTGGTGGCCTAGTGGCAAGAATCTGTGCTACAATCTTGAAGGCATACAGTTCAAATCCACCAGATGCTCCACTGGAGAAGGAGGGGCAATCTCCTCCAATGCCAGTTCAATCCAATCTAAAGGTACACAATAACATCAAAAAATCATCTTCATGACATTATGTTTTATATAATAAAATGGTAAGTGGAGAGGGAGTTCTGGTGGTAGAGTTCATAGAGAATTGTGCTGCTAACTCAAAATTTATACTTCTCTGGAGATTTTAATCCACTTGCAGCTTCAAAGAATAAAGAGAAGAATCTTCCATGTGATTTAAAGCCTACAGAAAATCCTATGGAGGGTCAGCTATGCATTGAAACTGACTTGGTAGCATGAGACTTGGTGGTTTTGTCTATAGGGAATTTTGTTGTTAACCTAAAGGCAACACTTCTCTGAGGTTCAAATCTGCCAGCACCAATGCAAGAGAAAGTTTGGCCATTTTATCTCTTTTAAGAGTTTGTTGTCGTTGTATATCATTGAGTAGAAACTGACCCACAGCTTACTCTCCCAGTGGGTTTTTAGAGGCTGTAGGTCACACAGAAGGAGAGTGCCCACCTTTCTTTTGTGGAACAGCTGTTGAATTCTAACTGCATGCCTAAGGGTTTACAGTACAATTCCTTACAACTATGCCACCTGAACTACCTATGAGTATAGCCTCCAAAATCCCATTGGAAGATAAGCTATAACAGTTCTGATTATGAGTTTAATGAGTTTTAATTCATCCTTGTATTTCGTATTATGGCACAAGCAATCAAGCCAAATTGGCAATGCTTTAATTGTATTTCTATCAACTTGTTAAGTATCTTAAATTATTAATCAATGTCCATGGAAGCATCAGTCTGTACAGAAATCAGAGGACAAGTGAAGCCCTAATGGCACAATGGTCAAGCACTTGCCTGTTATCTAAGTAGTTTGTGGTTTCAGTTCAGTCTGCTTCTTCCCTAAAAATTAGTCAAGGAAAGCATACCAGACACTTCAACTCTGTCAAATTGAGTCACTGTGACTCAAAACTGACTCGACAGCAGGCAAGAACAAATATATAGTTCTATATCTGAGAGAAGGAGATCTGGTGGCTAAGGAGTAGCTATGCCTACACAAAGACAGGTGGTTAACATCTACTAGCTGCTGCACAGAAGAAAGATTGACAAACTCTCTTGTGCAATTTATGAGCTCTGAAAACCCACTAGATGGTCAGTTATGAGTCAATTCCAACTCAACAATATGTAACAATAACATACCAGAGAAGGGACCTCTGGTAGCATATTTCTTAGGGACTTGCACTGTTAATCCAAAGGCTAAGTCTTTCTGGTGGTGTTACCCTTCCATCACTCCCAAGAGAGAAAAATGGGCATCTCCCATATGATTTCCATCCTTGGAAACCAGAGGAGGGTTGGCTAAGAGTAGATTCTCTCTCTCTCTCTCTCTCTCTCTCTCTCTCTCTCTCTCTCTCTCTCTCTCTCAGTGTGAGAGAGAGAAAGATCTGAGAAGTACTAACAGGGTCCAGCCCCATTAGATCCAACAGCTCTGCTGAGAGAAGGGATAAGGATTAAATGAAGATGCAGAGAGGCTACCAGCTGATGGCAGATAGCAATTTTTTCTTTTTCAGAAAAAAACCTATATAGGTTTTAGTAGCACATCTGCTATAACCATCACATTATCTCTGAGACATTGACTGTCTGGTCAAACATTAACTCTCACAGACCTCAGCACAATACAAAGATGTTTTCCAGAATACCTTATTGTGTGCTCTAAGGAACAAAGAGTTTTGGTTGATAAGGACACTAAATTCCCTAAGGTCTGAGACCTTTGGTCATTCTTATTCATTAATATCCTACTTCCTTGAGTTGTTTATTGCCAAGCAGATGTTCTAGCCAAGATGGAGTTAGTTTTGCTGTTCTTACAGTACAGGGCTAATCTTGCTTTACAAGTTAGTGTGTCTCTGACAAAGTATGTCCTGTCAAATTTTGTAGGCATAATCTTACTTTTTACCCTCAAATTTTATAGACAGCTTCTTACTTTTTTCACTCTCAAAGAACAGGTTACCTGCATCATCAAAAATAATCTTCTAGATGGAATTAAAGCTCTAGATATTAATATTACCATATATTATCCCATAGATTATTCAAGTAAAGACATTATAATCTTATGAGACACTAATGACAACAGTCTTCAGGTAAAGAAAAAAAGGCAGAAAAAATGAGAAGAGTGAGGATTCAAAGAAGAAAACAATGAGTGCCCTTGTGATTATTAGAAAGTAGAAGGGGCAATGTTTAGTCCCTTATGATTCTTTGACTGAAAACCTCATATTCTTGCTGGGAGTCAGAAAGAAGACTCTATGCAATTTAAATTCAACTTGCCACATAGATGACCTAGGAATTGGACTTAAAAGCCTACATGCTTGGAAAGATGGAGGAACAATAGAGGAGAGAAAGACCCCAGAGGAGATGAATTGATACAGTGACTGGACCAATGGGAGTTGGTGTGTAGAAATTAGTGAGATTGGCTTAGGACAGGGCAGGGTTCAGAGATGCTGTACATAGGGTCGCTATGGGTCACAGGTGATTCAATGGAACATAAAAACAACAACAACAACAAAGGAACAATCGGGACATTGATTTCCTTAAGTGTTACTCAGAGTCATACTGTCCGCAGTGTTCTGACAGAAAGAACTAAGACTTAAGAACTGTTTTTCCTTGGTGCTAAATTTTTGCTATTTTTTTATAGGCAAAACAGAAAATAAAAATAACAATATTACAGTTTTAAAAGTAATATGCGTAGACTAGTAACAGGACAATTACATTTCATCTAAGATTAACCAATTACATGGAATTAGCCTGGAAAGTGATGATAGCAGCGTGGTTTGTGTTTCTCTAAAAAACAAAACAAAACAAAGACAAAATCTAACTAATAATTGTTGTTGTTGTTAGATGTTGTTGAATCGAGTATGACCAATGATCTGAACTCTGTCCTAACCTGTCCAGTCCTCACATGCATGATGTTCCTCTCCAAGGAACAGCTTCTCCTAGCAACATGCCCAAAATATGTGAGACAAAGCTTTATCTTTGCCTCAAAAGAATATTTTTTATAATTATATTTTATTAATTTTCATAAACATTTACAGAGATTTTGGGCTTCCACTCATTCACCACTGCACCATTCTCTCTACCCTCCTCCCAGTTTGTTCTTGTCCAAATGCCACAGTGCTTGTCAAAGCCAGTTCTGATTAATCTTCTTTGTCAGTGTGTCCCTTGCCATTCCCTATCACTCCTCCCTGAGAGAGACTTCACCCTGAGTCATAAGGAAAAGGGGATGGCGTATTCTTTTAGCTACTTCCTGCTGAAAAGGGACGCTGTGGGTTTCAGGGTGAAGATCTTCTCTCACTGCTCTAAAGGGCCCCTTTGGCAGTAGGAAACACATAGACTATTATGGAGATTGATTTTGGAATTTAGATGCACTCTTATTGATTGTGCTTGGCCATACATGTTCATATCCTTGAAGATGTATCATGGGGGTGTTGCAACCTAGAAGACACAAATTTGACTAACAAGTTATAAGTACATGAGTCAAAAATTATGGAAAAGTAAAAGAAAAGATTCTTTCATTGTTCCACAAACACCCCCAGGTCCCCTCCACCATGCAGCCCTCGCTCTAGACTCCTGTGATGACAGAAACACCCAGTTATATATCTCTTTTAAACAGTTCCCTCCCTCCTCCGCCTCAGTGCAGCAGACATCATTGAACCCATCTTACTCAGTCTCTCCCCAACCCCAAGGACAGTCCCCTTCTACAACAGTGGCATCATGTAATATTTGTCCCTTTGTGACTGGGATATTTCACTCAGCATAATGTTCTCCAGAGTCAACCATTTTGAATAATATTGCATGAGTTCCTTGTTTTTTAATGCAGCATAGTATTCCATTGTGCGAATATACCACAGCTTCTCTAGCCATTCGTTTCTTGATGGGCACTTAGGTTGTTTCCAACTCCTTGCTATTGTGAACAAAGCTGCAATAAACATGGGTGTACATATATCTGCTTGGATGTCAGCTATGGTCTCTTCAGGGTATATTCCCAGTAGTGGAATTGCTGGGTCAAATGGTATCTCTATTTGCAACTTTTTGAGAAAGTGCCATACTGCTTTCCACAGGGGTTGCACCATTTTACACTCCCACCAACAGTGAATCAGGGTTCCAGTTTCTCCACAACCTCGCCAGCATTTGTTGCTTGCTGTTCTGTTTGAATGCACTTTGTTTAAGACACTTTGTTTGTCAAGGCAAATTTGTAACACTAATAGTATTACTTTGCCACTTCTTCAGTACTAAAACTATGTATGACATATATATCCTAGGAGAGTTTCCTAAGTTTTATATGGGAAAACATGAGTGGCCTCCTCTTGTACAATTCATTTCCTCAGGTACGTCAGTTTTTACTCAACAGTACATAACAATTAGCTAAATTTTAGAAGTAATCATTTGTATTTCACTACGTTGTTGGATAAAGAGGGGAGGTGGAATTAAACATGGCTAACCAAGTCCCTGATAAAGGGTGAATGAGTTAAGAGGAAGAAACAAAAGGAAAATCAAGCTCCAAAGTCTAAAACTTCAATCTCAGTGCTGTCCAATAGGAAGAAATGCATAGCTGACCTGTGAATGGATTTTGCCAAAACAATAAATCGTACCCCATCATTCTCCTGTAGAGCTTCTGGTTGATTCGAACCACCTGCCTTTGGGTTGACAACACTACTCTTTACCTACTAGACCACCAGACTTCCCTGATAAAGATATGAACAGAAAGATATCACAATTTAATTAAGAAACTAAACACTTAACTACGGAGTTTCCACTCCTGTGAAGCAGGCATCTGCTTCCAAAATAGCTTGCCTCTGGAAACCCTATGACTTGGAGAAAGGACGAAAGTTATACAAGTGTTCAGGTCTTTCATAGGGTTGCTATGAGTTGCCTACAGCTCGACGGCACTTAACAACAACACCACCACCATGATGCCTTTGAGCTGTGGTGCTGGAGAAGAGTATTGAGTATATCATGGACTGCTAGGAGAAAAACAAGTTTGATCTGGAGAGTAGCCAGGCTACTATACTTGGAGGCAAGGATTCTGAAGCTTCATCTGACATACTTTGAACATATTTCAAGGTGGGATCAGTCCTTGGAGAGGGACGTCATGAGAGGAAGGCCCTTGATGAGATGGATTGACTCAGTGACTGGGGTAATGGGGATGGGTGTATCAGAGGCAATAAGATTGGCATAGGATAGAGCAAGGTTTAGGGCTGTTTTACACAGGGTCACTATGAGTTGCAGGTGACTCAAAGGCACATATCAACATGGACGATGATAACAACAACAACAACAACATACCAGTGCTATGCAACATAAAGAGGCTAGCTAAGTTTGCTAGGAGAGTAGGGAACAACTTTAAAGGAGAAGAAATTTGATTTAGTATTTTGTTGTTTTTATAAAACAAATTTTTATTTTATACTGATTTGCTTACAAAGTTAGTATGCATTGTTTTTCATGCTGAATCTTTTCCATTCTCTTTTCCCAAGCTGCACTCTACTCACCAAATTGTGTGACCTTTTAATTACGAGCCTCCCATCCTCACACCTCTGCTCCCACTCTCCCACCCTTGGATCTTTATACATATCTTACTAGTTATCTTTCTATTCCTCAAATAATGGTTTTATACAGTATTTGTCCTTATGAAACTGAGTTAGTTAACTTAGCGTAATGCTTTACAGTTCCTCCCAAGTTAGGTAGTTTTCAAAATCATTGCTGCTGCATGTTGTGTAGCATTCCATTGTGTAAATGTAACCACAGTTTCTCAATCCATTTGATGAACATATTTCCATGTTCTTGTGATCGCAAATAATGATACTATAAGATTAGTGCTCAAATCTGTCTCTGTTTACGCATCAGTTCTAATTTTCTCGAGATATATTCCAAGCAGTGGAATAGCTGAGTCACATGGAATTTCTATGTTCAGCGCTCTGAGGAAACACAAACTGCCTTCCAGAGTAGTTGTACAATTTTACAATCCCAGTGTGTAAGAGTTCCTATCTCACCACATCCTCTCCAACATTTATTACTTGCTGTTCTGTTAAACTTTGCCACTGTTACTGGAGTGAGATGACATCTCATTGTGGTATTGATTTGCGTCTCTCTTATTGTCAGTGATTTGGAGCATTTCTTTATATGTCTGATGGACATCAAAATAGCTTCCTCTGTGAAAATTCTTTCCATGTCTTGTGCCCATTCTATAATTGTGTTATTAGTCTTTATCAGTCTTTATCTTGTGGAGGCCCTGTAGAAACATCCTTGCATACCTGTAGTGAATCCCACTTGGTCATGATGTTGTTTTGGTTTTTTTTAATGTGCTTTTGGATTCTATTGGCTAGGATTTTGTTATGGATTTTTGCATCTATGTTCATTAGAGATATTGGCCTGTAGTTTTCTTTCTTGGTAATATCTTTGCCTGTTTCTTTGGGGTTTTTTGTTTGTTTGTTTGGTCTTTTTTGTAGGGTTTCTCTTGCTTCTTAGAATGACTCTAAGAGTGTTCCTTCTTTTTTAATTTTGTGAGACAATTTAAAGTAGAATTGGTGATCTATCTTCTCTGAATATTTGGTAGAATTCAGCTGTGCAGCCATCTGGTCTAGGACTTTTTTAATGGGGAAATCCTTTCATGATCTGTTAAATTTCTACTTTTGTGAAGCATTTACTCAACTGTTATACATCTATCCTTGTCAATCTGGTTAGGGCATGAGTTTCAAGGAATTTGGCTATTTCCTCTGGGTTTTCTAATTTATCAGAATATAATTTTTTTTCAGATTATAACTTTTAATAGTATTCCAATATTATAGATTTAATTGCATCTGGTTTTGCTGTGATGTCACCCCTATCATTTCTTTTTTAAGTTATCTATATCCTCTCCTTTTTTTCTTTCTTTTTGTTAAGTTTTTCAGTGGTTTGTCAATTTTATTGACCCTTTTGAAAAACCAAGTCTTAGTTCTATGGATCATTTTAATTGTTTCTTTCTACTTTCTATCTCATTGGTTTTAGCTCTTGTTCTCATCATTTCCTTTCTTTTAGAGGCTGTAGGATTAGATTGTTATTCTTTTTCTATTTGATGAAAGTATTGAGTTAGAGCATTGATATTTCTTCTTTCTTCCTTGTTATTTGTGTGCCTATTGTTATTAACTGCTGCCTGAGGAACGCCTTAGATACATTCTAGGGGTTTTGGTATGTTGTATTTTTATTTGATTCAAGGACATTTTTAAATTTCATTCTTTATTTCTTTTATAACCCAAACTTATTCTAGGAGAGTTTTATTTAGTTTCCATGTGGGTGGTTTCATAAGCTGTACCCTCCTGTGGTTAATTTCTAACTTTATGGCAATGTTGTCTGCAAAGACATTTTGTTATCATTTCAGCGTTTTGTTTTGTTTTTGTTTTTACTTTATTGCTGCTTGCTTTGTGTTCTAATATGTGATAGATTTTGGAGATTGTACCATGTGCACTTGAGAAAAAAATGAATTGCGTTTTAGTTAGGTGCAGTATCCTGAATACATCCACAAGGTCGAATTAGCTGATTCCATAGTTCTGTATAGATTGTACAGATCTTCTCAACTCTTGTTGAGTTTCTTTTTAGTTCACCTATCCTTTGGAAACTCGACGGCACATAACAACAACAACAACATCCTTTGGAAATAGTGGTGTGTTGAATCTCCTACTACTATTAGGGGGCTATTCTTTTCTTTAATTCTGTTAACCATTATTTTATGTATTTTGCAGGTCCGTTATTTGGTGCAAAAATGTTGACCAAGGTTATGTCTTCTTGAGCTATTGTGCCTTTTTTATAA
>NW_006399916.1:1709307-1717922 GCF_000299155.1 Elephantulus edwardii
TGCTGTCAAGTCACCTGTGACTCAGAGCAACTCTATGTACAATGACTTTGAAACCTGCCCCATCTTAAGCCAATCTCATTGTGTCTAACATATCTACCCTCATTACTCTTTTTACTCTGTCAATCCATCTCATCCAGTGCCTTTCTCTCCTTCACTGTCCCTTTACCCTTCCAAGCATAATGTCCTTCTCCAATGACTGGTACCTTCTGGCCACGTATCCAAAGTATGTGAGACGGAGCTTTACGTCCTTGTTTCTAATGGCCAGCTTGGTTTAATCCTCTTCAGGACAGACCTGTTGATTCTCTTGTCAGTTAGTAGTGTAGTCTATATCTTCTCCAGCATAACACAAAGGCATTGATTCTTCTCTTATCTTTAACCATTGTCCAGCCCTCTGAAAAATAGGAAGTAATTGTGAAGACTTGGGTAAGGTGCACTTTAGTGTGTAGAGTGATGATATTATTACTCTTCAGTACTGATCACATCAGAAGATTCTTGGTATTGTGTAAGGAAATTTATAACAAAATCCAAAAATAAATCCACCAGGCTTACTGAAGAAAACCACAGACTTTGGACTTTAATTACCTTTGAATCTAGAATAAAAATTGATCTAAATAATGTTGCTAGGTGCTGTTTAATTACAGCTAAGCATAATGACTCTATGAACAATAGATGTAAATCTTACCATATCCTGTGTCTTCCGATATGCTTGAACAGTCACTGTATCAATCCTTCTTCTTGGGGTCGGGGTGGGGAAGTTTCCTCTCTTCCACATTTCTAGCATATTTCCTTGTTTCAAGGAATGGCCCCTCCTGACAACACGCACAAAACATGTGAGGAAAATGTTCTACTGTCATTTCCTCTAAGGAGAACTCTGGTTACACTTTCTCCAAACAAATTTATTTCTTCTTTTGCTAGACTATGGTATATTCAACACTCTTTACTAACATTACAATTAAAAGACATCACTTTTTAATCTTCTTTATTTATTAACTTAAAATGTGTATAAAGTCATTGAATGTAGAGTGGATGGACTAGGTGCACCTTGTTGTTGTTGTTCTTGTTAAGTGCTGTCAAGTCTAGGCGACTCATGATGACCCTATGAACAAAAGTCCTCAACACGTGTGTGACTTTCATCCTATCTCCACATCCATAGGGTTTCCAGAGTCAAGCTGTTACAGAAGTGGATGCCCCTCCAGCTTCCAAGCTTGTTTTAATCAGGGAACTTCACCAAACATTGTCTACCATGGGTAACCATTAATGCATTTGACACATCAGTGTCACAGTGTTCATCACCTTAGTCTTCAAAATAATTCCCTTGCTCTTTAGCACTCTAAAGAGATCCTTGTCAATATATTTTCCAAATGCAACATAGCTTTGGTATCTTGACTGCTGCTACCATGGCTTTTGATTGTACATCCTAGTAAAAGGAAATTATTAACATCTTCAATCTTTCCTGCATCTATTATGATGTAGTCTATTGGTCCAGTAATGAGGATTTTTATTTTATTCAAATATGCAACAAAGCTCAAATTGAAAACTGAGTCTTTAACTTCCTCAGAAAGTGATTAAAATCATTTTGTGCAAGCAAGATTGCAGAATACAGCTGTTTGTGAATCTTCCCCTAGTCCTAATGTTGTGTTTTTCTTCATATAGTCCGGCAACTTGATTTATTTGCTAAGCATTCAGACTGAATAGATAGACTCAAAGGATACAACCATGACACACATATTTTCTGATTTTAAACCATACAGTATACCTTTTTTCTATTTCAAAGATTCCTTCTTAATTTATGTACAGGTTTCACATGAGCAAAGGAAAGTATTTTGAAATTCCCATTATTCTCAGTGTTACTCAGAATTTATGATGATCCACATGGAAAAATAACCTTTTCACAGTCAATGAAACAGTGAGAAATTTCTAATTTTAACTCAGTGAGAAAAAGAGAAGGACTTGTCAGAGAGAACTTCAAAAAAACAAACAAACAAAAATAGAAATATAAGTAAGCAAAAATTCCAGGGAAATACTCATTCTTTGCAATGTTGTTATTGTTGTTGTTGTTGTTAGGTGCTCTTGATTCAACCATGACTCATAGAAACCCTAAAAATAGCAAAATTGAACTTTTTCCTACACTTTGTCATCCTTATCATCTTATACACTTAAGTCAATTGATACAGATACTAAGTCAATCCATCTCATTGAAGGTTTTCTTCTCCTTCACTGACTGTCCACTTTTCTAAGCTTGGTGTCCTTCTCCCAAGATAAGATTTTTTAATAAGGAGCCCAAAATATGTGAGATGATGTTTCACAATTCTTGCCTTTAAAGAACACTCTGGTTTTACTTTCTCCAAGGCATATCTATTTGTTCTTTTGGCAGTCCATGGGCTATACTGTACTTTTTGTCAACACCCCAAGTTAAAGGTATAAATTCTTCATCTGTTATCTTTATTCATTCTAAAACTTTCAGAGGCATAGTAAGTCATAGAGTAATTTATGGCCTGGATAAGACACACCTTACTCTTTAAACTGACATCATCATTCTTTAGTACTTTGAAGACGTCCTTGACAATAAATTTCCTCAATGCAAAATGTGTTTTGCATTTCTGACTGCTGCCTCCAAGGGTATTAATTGTGGATCCTCATACAATGTACTAATTCACAACTTCAGCCTTTTCTCTATCTATAGTAGCCAACAATGTAAGGCAGAAAGGATAACTTTTGCTGAAGGATAAAGTCTAGAAACAGGAAAAAGTAGGTTAGAAGGAGTAATGGAAAAGAAAATGACAGGGAGAAAGTGAGAAGAGAGTGTTTTCTTTGTGGGTATTCTAATTAATGTTGTTATACAAAATGTGCATTAATGGCTAAATGGAAAACCAATTTACTTTGTAATCTTTCACTCGGATTTAAATAGTGTATGCTTCCCAGCCCAAGTCATGTGTTCTCTCATCATGGCTAGTCAACTCTTCAGTCTTAGGGAAAAATCACCACAGATAATGTATAAATAGTGGTCTAGTGGTAAAAGCTGTGCTACAGTCATGAAGCAATGAGATTCAAATCCATCAGCTGCTCCACAGGAATAAGTTGGGCATTCTCTCTTGTGCAATTTATTGCCTCTGAAAACAGGCTGGAGAGTGAGCTATGGGCTGCTTCCATCTCAATGGTGCACACTAACACAACAACAATAACTAATCAATCTTTATGCTTCTATAAAAGTTCATTTACAGACACTTGCAGTTTGCCATGTTTGGTCCACTTTTAGACTGTTGACCTCTATATTAGATGTATAATTAAAAATGTATGCAAAATAATGTCAAGGTTTTTGTCAGAACTTGTGAAGATACAAATGTAGAATGTGAGTGGTCCTTGCTTTCAAAATTTACTAACATACAAGTTGTTGTTATATACCATCGAGTCAGAACCAACCCATAGCTGACCCTCCAGCAGGTTTTCATAGACAGTTAATTGCACAGGAGGAGATGGCACATCATTCTCCCATGGAAAAACTGGTGGACTCTAACTATGGACCTTCAGGGTTGCAGCACAGCTTCTTGACACTAGGCCACCTGAGCTCCAAAGATTGTGTTAAATAAACTTTACCAAAAACTAATTTTAAGACTTAAACTCTTAGTTTCCAACTTGAACTTCATATGGTTTCAATTTTTGATATGTTATATGTTTACATAGCGAATACATATATTTACATAGCAAAGCAAGGGAACTAGTTCAATGGATCCATGTTTGCTCCAGAGACCTCAGCCAATTGTACTCAAAGAACAATATTTATATCCTCCAATGGAGTCCTTATTCCCATCAGGCACAGTTTTAGAACTAAATTACATTTCTAGCTTGAAAGCAAAAATGGAGTTCAGACGCAAGAACCAAACATGTATGTATGTATGTGTGTGTGTGTGTGGTCAGATTTAGTAAAAGGAAAGGATAGTGTGTGGTTCAGAAGCTATGGCTGGGATTTGAGGGTCAAACCACAACAAAGAAGTGTCAAGACATGAGATCCTGAAGATCCATCAGATCCCATATTAAAGTTTCTAGATCAGCCAACCAGTTTCTCTGTGTAATGCTCACAATACCACAAGGTTTTAACATGCCTGTTGACAATAATTTTGTTAGCTGCTCTTAAGATCGTTTCAATTCATGGTGACTCCATGTTTGATAGAATGAAATGCTGCCTTCTCCTATGCCACCTCCACAATCAGTAGTGTGCTCTGATCACATTTGTGACCATGGTATGGTTTAATTTCCTTCAAACTAGGTGACTCACTCTCTAGCAGAATCTCGGACCATGTTCTGTTGCCATCCTTACAGTTTATACTGCTTAATTTTGAGAAGTCAATCTCGTGACTTTTTCTCCTATTTTGGAGTGTAGAAATGTCCACCACAGTTTGTTTTGCTGGGTTTGTGATAAAAGTAGTAATATTTTCAGCATCACAGCAGATAGACCACTACAATAGGAATAACAGACAGACCTACAGTTGCTATTCAGAGTAACTGAATATAAGATGAGTTGTCTTGAGCTTCAAATTTTTTGGGCAACGGAGAATGAAAAATCCTTAACAAAAAAGAAAACACCTCTGGATTTAGTATAATAAAATCAATAGCCTTATCAAAGTGGCAGCTTCCATTTTGAAAATATTGGGAAATAAGAGGAGAAACATAAGCTTAATTGAGAGAGTGTAGACCATTCCTAGGAGAGCCTTAATTTTAATATATAGAGAAGCACTTTGGATTTTTTAGCAGAGAAGTGGCACACAGAGTGAGAGGCAGGTGCTTTGTGTCATAATAATAGAGATGAGGTGAGACTGGGGAAAATATTCTTGAAATCCAGTGAAATGACTTGCTGAGTAGATTGGAAATGAATAATTGCAGGACTGATTTGGAAAGTGTCAGGGGGAACAGTGAGAGATTTTTAATTTTCATGCAGTGGGAAAGGAGAAGGACCTGTCAAAGAGAACTTCAAGTGTTTAAGAGAGAGCAATTGGAAAAATGGTAATATCTTTAGAAGAAACAAGGAAATTCAGGGTGAATATCATTTTGAGGATAGGAGGAAGTGATGCTAAAAAATACCTGAAGGATGAAATTTCTATTAACTTTCAATTTGGTGCAAATGTGGAGGAGAGGGGTTTCAATTTTTTTTTTTAATAGAGAGATTACCTTGGGGATAAATGCACAGCTTTTCCCACCTAATATCAAGATCATATGATCATAAAGATAGTATGATAAGACAAGATTACTCTGCAAGGCTGACAGTCACTTCACATTGGTTATAATCTGTAGGATGTTGAACAAGTGTCCAATCAAAGGGGCAGGAGACCTGGGAGACTGAACCACCGAGCCTCGGAGCTAGTGTGCCTCAGCATTTTTAGTTGACCAGAGAGAACAAATATTACTGTATATTGTTACTGTTATTAGGTGTTATTGAGTCAAGCACGGATCCTGAATTATGAATAACAGATTTGAATTCTGTCCTATGCTGTACCATCCTTATTGTCTCTGGCATACTTGAATGGATTGCTGCTATAATTATGGAGGCCTAATTAATGAATTAATTAGTCACGAGACTAAGGTGCACCTAATCCTGGCTATGGTCTTTGCAATTACTCCCTATGCATCAGAGAGTTGGACAATGATTAAGGATGACAGAAGAATTGATGCTTTTGAATTGGTGCTGGAGAAAAGTCTTAAACATACTATGGACTGCCAAGGAGATAGTGAAACTAAGTTTCTTCTTGGAGGTTAGGATTTTGAAGCGCCATCTCTCATTCTTTGGGTAAGTCACCAGGAGATACCAGTGCTTGGAGAAGGACACCATGCTTGGAAGGGTGGAAGGACAGTGCATGAGGAAGACCCCAGATGAGATGGATTGATACAGTGACTGGGGCAATGAGTGTTGGTGTGCCATAATTAGTGAGACTGGCTCAGGACAGGGCAAGGTTCAGAGCTGCTGTACATATGGTCACTATGGGTTGCAGGCAACTCAATGGCACATAACAAGAAACAACAACAAAAAAGTGATTAGGAGTTGTGCTGCCAACCCAAAGGCATGTGGTTCAAATTCATCTGCTGCTTCTTAACAGAAACATGGGAAATCTCCTCTTTGAGTCAGTTTCTACTCTATAGAACATAACAAATAAACTACAGTTTATAGCTGTTTGTTAAAACTGAGATCCAATTAGACCTATACATTATACATTGGGTAAAAATTTTAAATATATATGTGTCAGGAAGGGTGTGTGTGTATAGAATAAATTATTAATGTGTGAAATTTCTAACATAGAATTTGGAGATTCTAGACCACCGCAAGGTGCCTTGAAGAGGAGGTCTAGGGATCTACTTCCCCAAATTCTGTCACTGAAAACCTCAGGGTACTCATTTTTATTCTAACATGCCCTGATAAAAGTACAGTGGGTTAGAATTGACTCAGTGGCAAGTGAAATGAAGTAAGTATTGTGACTAGTTTTAAACTCCTTGATTTTACTGTGGTAAAAGTTAATTAAACTGTGAAACTTAAGTGTTGAATACAGGGCATTAAGCAAAAAACAAGTACAAATTATTACCATCAAGTCAGAACCAATAGCTTACTCTCTAGCAGGTTCTGAAATACAATAAGTTGCACAAGAGGAGATTTACCATCTTTCTCCCACAGAGCAATTTGTTGGTTTTAACTGCCCACCTTTGAGTTGATAGCACAACTCTATCCACTAGGCCATGAGAGCTTTCTGTTTGAGACATTGTTGTTGTTAGGTGCTGTCAAGTACAACTCACAGCAACCCTATGAACAACACATCTAAACCCTGTCTTATCCTGTGCCATGTTTACAGTTCTGGATATATTAGAGCCCACTGTGACAGTCACCGTGTCAATCCACCTGGTTAAGGATCTTCTGCTCCTTCGTTGACCCTTCATATTTCTAAAATCATGTCCTTCTCCAAGGAAATAGCCCTCCTATCAACATGCCTGAAGAAGGTGAGATGAAGCCTCATCATCCTTGTCTCCAAATAGTACTCTGGCTGCACCTTCCTCAAGACATATTTTTTTGTCTTTTGGCAGTCCATGGAATAGTCAATGCTTTTCTCTAACACCACAGCTCAAAGGCATAAATTCTTCTTTTGTCATCCATATTTATTGTCTCTCAGATACACAGCAAGTGATCAGAAAGACCATGGCCTGAATCAGACACACCTTAGTCCTCAAACTGATATCATTAATCCTCAATAATTTTGAGAGGTACCTAACTGCAGAGGTTCCCAGTGCATAGGGATGAACATTTTCCACTTCTTAAACAACATGCTTACGGAAACTCTATGAATTTTAAAAACAATGATAATTATAGATTCAAGTCTTTTGTTCATTAGGGTCACTATGAGTTATGCTCAACTTGATGGCAATCAACAACAACTACAGAGACATCCTTCAGAGTAATTGACAATTTACAAAAAAAAAACAATTTTGTAAATAAATTACTTGTTGTTGTTGCTTATGTGCCATTAAGTCACCTGTGAATCATCACAAACCAATGTACAAGAGCCCTAAACCCTGCTCTTTGACTCTTGTGTATGGTGTGAGATGTGGATCCTTTTTCAGCTTTCTGCAGGTAGCAGTCCAGTTTTGCCAGCACCATTTGTTGAAGAGGTTGTCAGATTGACAGATTATAAAATGGTACAACCACTGTCAAAGGCTGTTAATAATTTCTTCAAAAAATTGAACATAGAAACTCCATATGACCCAGCTTGGAATATTTTACTATTAGGAATATGTTGTTGATGTTGATTTTGGATGTGTTGACGAGTAGCCTGTGACTCATAGTGTCTCCAAGTACAATGGCCCTAAACCCTGCTCTATCCTGTGCCAATCTCACTGTCCCCAACACATCTACCTCTATTACCCCAGTTGCTGAACCAATCCATCTCAAAGAGGGTCTTCCTCTCCTGTACTGTTCCTCTACCCTCTCAAGCATGACATCCCTCTCCAAGGACTGGTCCCTCCATGCAACATGTCCAAAGTATGTTAGGCAAAGCTTTGGAATCCTTGCCTCCAAGGAGCAGACTGGTTTTAAAACTGAAACACAAACAAAGATTTGTACATCAATATTCATAGCAGCATTATTCACTATCATAAGAACTTGGAAGCAGTCCAAATGTCTAACCACAACTGAATGAATTGAGAATTGTGGTACATTCACAAAATAGAATATTATAGAGCACTCAAGAGCAATGATTTAAAAAAATACTACATAACTTGAGGGAGACTGGAGAGAATTATGCTGAGTTAACTAACTGAGGTTCATAAGGACAAATACTGCATAAGACAATTATGGTAATATTAGAAGGATAACATGCATTGAGACCCAAGTGGAGAAGGGGTGGGAATAGAAGGGTGAGGATGAGTAAGAATGAAATCACAAGGTTGCACATTTTGGTGGGTTTTGGAGGGGATAAGAGAAATGGAAAGATCCAGGGATTCACATAGTCCAATGGTGATTAATTTTATAAAACATAAGGAATGAGAATGAGTGTATGAAATACAAATTGGATGAAGAACAGTATAAAACACAATGTATATGAACTTTGTTAGCAAACCAATATAAAATATTTTTTAAAAAAATA
>NW_006399916.1:1723705-1729577 GCF_000299155.1 Elephantulus edwardii
AAAAAAATGGATAAATTATGTATATTGTATTGAAACAGATGAGGGAAAGAACAGATTAGAAGTGATATATGATTGAGTATTATGGTTAGCACAGGAGCCCAGACTTAAGGTTGCATAGAGAAGTGTACTCGGTGTGGGGAGTGGGGGGAAGGGACATGAGAATTGTATACTAGTGAAGGAATTTTTTTTCTTTTTTTTTTTTTTCTCTTTTTGGAGGGGGAAGCGAGCTGGTGGGGAGGGGTGGGCAGGGAGAAAATTGCGGCAATGAATGAATGGAAATCCAAAACCTCTGTAAAAAAAATAAAAATAAAAAAAATTTTAAAAAAAGAGGGAGATAGAGCACTCTCTAAACTCAAAACCTACAGTTGTTAGTTGCCATTGAGTTGAGCACAACTCATAGCGACCCTATGAACAAACGATCTGAACCCTGTTCTGTACTGTGCCATCTTCACACTTTCTGACACACAATAGCCCACTGTGGCAGTCACCAAAATCCATTCGGATGTGGATGTTCCTTTCCTTTGTCGACCCTCCACTCTTTTCAGCTTCATGTCTTTCTTCAAGGAATAACCTCTAACCAGCATGCCCAAAGTATGTGAGGTGAAGCCTCATCATTCTTGCATCTGAAGAGCACCCTGGTTGTACCCTCTCCAAGACCTATTTGTTTTTTGGCCATCCATGGGATGTTCAGTGCTCTTCTCCAACACCACAGCTCAAAGGCATCAATTCTTCTTCTGTTATCCTTATTCATTGTCCAGCTCTCAGATGTATAGCAAGTGATTAGAAAGACTATGGCCTGAAGCAGATGCACCTACCTGTATGGTACTGGTACACACCTTGACTGGTGGAACAGAATTGAGATCCCTGAAGTGAACTCATTTACCTACTATCAACCAGTATTTAACAAGAAAACAAAACCCCATCAAACGGAGAAATAACAACCTCTTTAATAAATGGTGCTGGCAAAACTGAACAAACATTCACCTATTGGAAGCTGAAACAAGATCCACATCTCACACCATATATGAAAGTCAACTCAAGGTTAATCAGAGATGAAAAGTTGGATCAGAAACCTAGGGGTAAAGCCCAAAACCATACAGATAATTAGAGACAAAATGGGATTGAATTTAGGAGCCCTAGTCTATAGTATTGGCTTCTATTCATATGGTACTTCCTGAATTTTTTCAGTATCAATCAATTATTTCTGGTACAGTGACTCTATTCCCTCCATCTTCTTTTGATGCATTCAGCATCTTTCAGTATTGAAACATGAGGCTTTAATTTGGTTTTAAATTTTTTTTCATCTTGAGAAATACAGAATGAATTCTTCCCTTTTTATTCTCCAATTTCAGCACATTACATTATACTATTTTGCTTTATCCTCCCAAGTTGCCCTTTGGAATTGTTGGTCCAGATCTTTCAGAAAAGTATCATATGAACAAGGGCAAATGGTAAAGAAAGAGAAAGTGGAAGCTGCATTGAAGGCATTTGCAAAAAAATAAGGCACTAGGAATTGATGGAATACCAATTGACTTGTTTCAATTAACAGATGGAGCCTTGGATGTATTCACCAGTCTATGCCAGGAAATTTGGAGGACAGCTGTGTGGCCAATGGATTGGCAGAGGCCCACATTTGTTCCCATTTCCAAGAAGGGCGATCCAACTGAATGTAAATTACCGAGCAATATCACTGATATCACATACAAACAAAATACTGCAAAAGATCATTAAAAAATGGCTGGAACAGTACATAGGGAGTTGCCAGAAATTCAGGTGGGATTTAGAAGAGGCCATGGCATCATGATGTCAAATGGATCCTGGCTGAATATAAGGAATATCTGAAGAATGTCAGTTTGTGTTTTATTGACTATTCAAACGCATTTGACTGTGTGGACCATAACAAGTTGTGGCTGACATTAGAAGAATGGGAATAACAGAGAATTTGATTGTGCTGATGTGGAACCTATATCTGGATTAGGAGGCTTTTGTGAGAACAGAGCAGGAAGCACTGCATGGTTTGGAATTGGGAAAGGAATGCATCATGATTGTATTCTATCTCCATACCTGTTCAATCTATCTGCTGAGCAAATTATAAGAGAATTTAGACTCTATGAAGAGGAATGTGTAATCAGGTTTGGAGGGAGAATCATCAATAACCTAATTTATGCAGATTACATCACTTGCTGAAAGTGAGGAGGACTTGAAGCACTTGTTAAAGAAGATCAAGGAATGCAGTCTTCAGTATGGATTGCATCTCAATATAAAGAAAAACAAAGATTCTTATCCCTGGACCAATAGGCAATGTCATGATGGATGGGAGAAGATTAAAACTGTCAACAACTTCATCTTGCTTGGATCCACAATTAGTACTCTTGGTATCAGCAGTCAAGAAATAAACACATGTATTGCATTGAGAAAATCTGCAGTTAGGGATCTCTCCAAACTATTGAGTGGTAGTGATGTCAGTTTGAGGACTAGGGTGTGTCTGATTCAGGCCATAGTCTTTCCAATTACTAGCTGTGTATCTGAGATAAGGATGACAGAAAAATAATTGACACCTTTGAGCTGTGGTTTTGGAGAAGAGCACAGAACATCCAATAGGTAGATGGCCAACAGAACAAACAGATATGTCTTGGAGAGGGTACAACCAGGGTGCTCTTTGGAGACAAGAAAGATGAGGCTTTGCCTCATATACTTTGGGCATATTGCTAGGAGGTGATATTTCTTGGAGAGGAACATGATGTTGGGAAGGATGGAGGGTCGGTGAAGAAGAGGAAGACCTTCAACCAGATGGATTAAGATGATGTCTCCTGCAATGGGCTCTTGTGTGTCAGGAAGTGTGAGGATGGTACAAGACAGGACTGGGTTCAGATCTTTTGCTTATAGGATCACTATGAGTCATACATGACTTGAGGGCACCTATCAGCAACAACTACAGCCTATGTTATAAATACATTTGCAAATATAGGCAGAAAGGTACAATTAGGAGAAAATCATTGAATGAGGTATCTTAAAAAGTAAATCCCCATGTGCTCAAAAACTTTTTCTAATAGGGTGAAATTAAAACTTACTGACTGGGGAAAGCTATTAAGCAATGATATCTCAGACTAGAGTCTGAGAATAATGAAAGTTTACAGAATCCTACAGGGCTTTCACAAGGAAAATACTGATAACCATATTACAAAATGGGCAAAAGACATAGAAATACTTTACAGAGAGAAAGACATTAAAATGAGCAACAGACACATAAAAAATGCTCACAATAACTGGCAATGAGAGATATGAAAATTAAAACCACAATGAGATACTATGTCACTACAATAGCAATAACAAAGTTTAACAGGACAGCAAGCAATAAATGTTGGAGAGGAATTAGAGAGATTGAAATTCTCATGCACTCCTGGTGAGATTGTGAAATCATATAACCATTCTGTAAGGCATTTTGGTGTTTCTTAAAAGTAGTGAACATAGAAAACCCATATGGTCCAGGTCTTCTACTGCTGGGAATATACACCAAGGAAAAAAAGCACTGAGACACCAATGGATATTTTTGCTACATCTATGAGCTGTGGTACTGGAGAAGACTATGACTGCTAGGAAAACAAACAGATTCACTCTGGAAAGGGTTAAACCGAGTGGCTCCTTGGAGGCAAGGATTCTGAGGCTCCGTCTAACATACTTTGGGCATGTTGTGAGGAGAGACCGGTCCTCGGAGAAGGACATCATGCTTGGTAGGGTGGAGGGACAGCGCAGGAGAGAAAGGCCCTCTATGAGGAGGATTGATTCAGTGACTTGGATAATTGTGATGGGAGTGTCAGAGACAGTGTGATTGGCATAGGACAGAGCAGAGTTTAGGGCTGTTGTACATAGGGTCACTACGAGTCGCAAGTGACTCGATGGCACATAACAATAACATGTTCATAGCAGCATTATTAAAAAGAGCAAGAAAAGAAAAATAACACAAATGTCCATTAAAAAAATCGCTGAAAAGCAGTGATTTCATGAAGCACTATATAACATGGGCGAGTATAGACAGCCTTAAACTGAGTGAATTCAGTCTCATAAGGACAAATATTGTATAAGACCAGTACTGTAAAAAGAGAAGGATCACTAGCTAAATGTGTATTAAGGTCCAAAAGGGGCAGGAAAGGGGGACAGGGAAAAATATTTAGGATAACAGTAGGCACAGGTTGGTGGGCAGAGGCAAGATGAAGTAATTAGAAAAGTTCCAGAGGGAACTCAAAAAGATGGAATAATAGTAGGCATAGATCAATGGTGATTAATTTTATAAAACACAATCTAAATAAATGATCATATGAAAAAATGTGAATGAATGAATGAGTGCATAAAATAATGTACATGAATGAAATACAATGTATATGAATTTTACATTCAAACAAAAATTAATAATTACTAAAACCTTATAGCAAATTATAGGTGATATAGTTCAAATCCAAGAGGTAGTTCAGAAGAGAGGGGAAATGCTAAAGAACAGAGAGGTGACAAGTAAGAAAACAGCCACTTAGGCGGATACATTTTGTGTCGATTTTGCACTATTCTATATTCTTTTTTGACCTGATTCCTACAGTTTTAGTTCCTGCCATAGAAGACTTATGCCTCTGCTTTTGTCTTTCTAAGCTCTTAAATTATACTCAAACAGTTCTATAATATTTTTACTACCAGGTCAGACCTTAAAATGAGACTTTGGAATTTTTACTCTTTGTCTAGAAAAATTCACTAAAGGGTTATTGTGGAACAAAACTGTCTGTTAAAAATATCTTTTGTAAAAATAAGTAAATTAGTTTATATATGCATTTTCACAAATGGAATTTATAAAGGCTAAAGAAAGTGAGAAATATTTGGAATAAAACTTACCAGAGATATAAAGGAAAACACAAAGTACTACTACAAGAAACCTAAAGAGACCCACATAAATGGGAAATTATATCACAGTCCTGGTAACACTGTGAAAATTTCAACAGTATCAAAGACAGTGTGAAGATACAATGAAATTTCAATTCAGGGCTCATCATCTTTTTTTCTTTTTTCTCATCATCTTTTCCAAAGAAAGAGGAAAGGAAAACAGAATTGCAAACCTAACATAGAATGGCAACAGAGCCACAAAAGGCAAAATGATACTGAAGAATATAAAAACAAAGTAGAATGTGTTGCACTTCCTAATCTCAAAATTTACTGCACAGCCACAGTAAGTATAGCAGGTTGGAAGGCTACAATAGGAGATACATAGTCCATTGGAGTTTAATTGAGAGCTGAGAAACAAATCTAGCCACCAATGGTCAGTTGCTCTTTGACAAATAGATATAATCTATATGTGTGTGCTTTTGTGTGTGGAACAATCTTTTGAAGAAATTTGTGTTGTTGTTAGACACTGTCAAGTCAAGTACAACTCATGCAACCCTACGAACAACCAGTCTGAAAACTGCCATATCACAATCTGACATACTCATGCAAATTGCCTTGGCCACAGTGTCAAAAGTCTAGGTCAAAAGTGCTTGCAAAATTGACTATCTACCTGCAAAAATCTGAAACAAAACATATATCTCATACTGTATGCAAAAACTACCTCAAGATATATCAAGAACTTAGGTGTAAAAGCTAAAACTATAAAGATCATCGAACAAAAAAACATTCAACAAACTTGTTTTTGTTGTTGTTATGTGCCATAGAGTCGCTTGTGACTCATAACAACCATATATACAACAGTCCTAAACTCTGCTCTGTCCTGTGCCAATCACACTGTCTCTGAAACTCCCATCCCAATTAGCCCAGTCACTGAATCAATCCACCTCATAGAGGGCCTTCCCCTCCTGCGCTGTCCCTCCACCCTACCAAGCATGACGTCCTTTTCCAA
>NW_006399916.1:1730422-1731260 GCF_000299155.1 Elephantulus edwardii
ACAGTCAAACGCCTTTGCATAATCAATGAAACACAGATATACATTCCTCTGGTATTCCCTGCTTTCAGCTAAGATCCATCTAACATCAGCTACAACATCTGTAGTGCTACGACCCCTTCTAAACCCTAATTATCAGCATAAATACCTTATAAAATATGACTGAAAATCCACAATCAACAGAGGATAAAGTAGACAATTGGCATTTCCAAAGAAAAAGTCTGATAAGCATCAAAGTCTTCCCAAAACGGTAGCCTACAAACAGAGATAAGTATTTAGAAATGAAATATTTGACAAAAGGGATGTATCTTCAAAATGGATATCAAACTCCCACACCTCAAAAAGAAAAGACAAATAGTCCAATTACAAAAAGTGGGTAAATGACATGAACAGAGGTTCACCAATGACAGCATTCAGATAGCTAACAAACATATAAAGGAATGTTTAAGATCACCAGCTATTGTAGAGAAACAAATCAAAATAATGATGAGATAGCATCTCACCCTGGCAAAAATATTAATACTCAACATGACAGCAAACTAACTTTTTCAGAAGTATAGAGGCATTCATATTTGCATACTGCTGGAATTTAAAGTAGTCCAACTACTATGAAAAGTAGTTAATTGCTTCCTTAGAAAGCTGGGAATAGAAACATCATATGATCCAGCAATCTCTTTAGTTGGTAGATATCCCAAAGAAATAAGAACTGATGCAAACTGACAAATACAAATCCATGTTTATTGCAGCATTGTTTAACAGAGTTGGAAACAACCTAACTTGCTTCTATCAACGAACAACTGGCTAACTAAATACTAATGCTGTTGTTGTTGTTGTTGTTGTT
>NW_006399916.1:1732135-1735525 GCF_000299155.1 Elephantulus edwardii
ACTTATAATAACTTATAATTTAATTGTTGTTGTTGTTAAGTACCATTGAGATGTTGGCGAGTCATAGTCACTCTATGAATGAAAGTTCTCAATACTTGTGTAACTTTCATGCTTTCTCCAGGTTCATAGGGTTTCCACACTATTATGGAAGTGGATGCCATTCCTGCTTCAAAGCTTATTTTAATCGGGAAGCTCCACCAAACACTGTTACCATGGGTAACCATTAATGCATTTGACACATCAGTGTCACAGTGTTCACCTTCCCAGCAAACACAAGTTACCTCTCTATGGCAAGTGAACATACGAGGGCTATACGACATAGAAGAATGTTTTACCAAAAACAATGAAAAACAGGCTTGAGGGCCATGGATTAAAGGACACCCACCTTTGGCTTGGTAGCATCACTTTCTGTCCACTAGACCAACTGATCTCTCTCTATGTTGATGCTATTGTTGTTAAGTGCTATCGAGTTATAGGTGACTCATTGCAACCCTAAGAATGAAAAGTCGTCAAGATTTCTGTGACTTACAGCCTTTCTCCAGGCTCATAGGGTTTCTGGAGGTAAGCTATTACGGAAGTGGATGCCACTCCTGCTTCCAAGCCTGCTTTAATCAGGGAGCTCCACCAAACACTGTCCACCATGGGTAACCGTTATTGCATTTGACACATCAGTGTCACAGTGTTCAGCTTCCCAGCAACCACAAATTACCTCTGTCTGGCAAGTGGTGTGAGGGCATGTGTCTTGGGAGTCTTAGTGTCACCTGGACGTGGCCTCTTGCATCTTGAAGAGAGGCAAGTATGGAACACTTGGGGCGCTTGTGGCTTTCTTTTTGCCACAAGTGGGTGTTGGCAGAGTACGCTTTCCAGATGAACTGGGGGGTCTCTGGCCCAGAGTTTGCCAGTATTTGGGCATGCCAGAATGGTAAAATACTGAAAAAATAATGGTATAATTTAATTAGAATTATAATTTTTAATTGTATACAGTGCCCCAAGATTTCATGAAAGACTGGATTTAAAATCATTCTTGGAGGGCTAACAGCAATATGGAGTGAATGAGAGAAGGGAGTTAAAACAATATATGTTATGTAAATAATGTATGTTACATAAATGGAAAGAAAATATACAATAAGCTTTAGTTAGTTATAGTAATAAATTACACTTATCCATTAAAATTAATGTTGTTTTTGTTGTTGTGTACTGTAGCTGACCCTCTGGTAGGTTTTCAGAGGTAGTTAATCAAGCTGGTGGCCTTGAACTGTGAGCCTTCAGGATTACAATGCAGCTTCTTGCCACTAGGCCACCAGAGTTCCCTATAATTAATGTTAGAAAACAAAATGGGAATGATTGAATGAAAATCACAAAACAAAACCAAAACCAGCCACTGATAACGCAATTGGGCACACTATTACTCTGATACACAGCAGAGTCACCAAGACTTGTAATGCCTTGAAGATAATTGATAATAAGAATGAAATGAGTAAATGATGAAGTGAAAAGGAAGTTTGATAAATACTTGTAAAGTATGTGTGCTGACAGCTCCACTGTTATATGAAACTACTTTGCCCCATAATTGACCCTCTAGTGGATTTTCAGAGGCAATAAATCACACAGATCACCCATTTTTTCCCCTGTAGAGCAGCTGCCAGATTCGTACAGCCAATCTTTGGTGTGGTACCTCAATTTCTTACCACTTTTATAGAATTGACGATAATAAACTCAAATGCTTTTAGAGGCTAAAAAAGAAGTAAATAAAGATTGTGGGTATAAGCCAACGGAATAGCAGAAGCTATGGAATTCTAGGTGGTACATATCCTGCCTAAAATAACTCTGAGTAAAAATTGAGATGATATTTGGATTGGTCAGAAGACTACATATTTTCTGTGACACTCTGGTGCATATACCCTTATATAAAATTTTGTGGACATCTTTCTACTGTTTAAATTACTCAATTTGCTTTAAGTATGCACACTAAATAGTAACAATTAGATACAAGCTGTCAATATGTGGGTTTATATTAAAAACAAAGCAAATAAACAAAACTCCCAATATTTCCCTGATGCTTTGCATTTAAAGTCAATTGTTGGAAAAATGAACCCTAATGTGGAATTGTATATTTCTTAATGAGTTGTTAAACTTAATTGGCTTTCTTCATCTGTCTGTTGGTATCAAGGGGGTGGGGGAATTCTCGCTGTCGATTGCTTCCTAATTTATCTCACATTCTATGGTCTGCCAATTTAATTATTAATTATAGCAATATAGATTCCTCTTACTTACAGGAGTTTTGCTCTGGAATACCCTGTATATTGGAAAGAGATAATTAAATTAGAGTCAGCTCTGTTATTCTTGGAGGAGAGATATATTATGATAAATGAAATTTACTGGTTACCCAGAAAAAGCTCATTTTCGGCAAATGCAGTAATATCCAACTGCTACTTATGACTTATGAGCCTTGGCGACAAGGAGCAAATATTGAGTGCATCTCTTTGCTCACTGTATCATTTAGTAGAAGCACAAAAGAAAAACATGTAGACAGGTCAGTTGGAGTATCAAGAAGACAGATGCAAAATCAAGGATAATATGTACGTACACCAAAGCTAACTTAGCTTATGAAGCATAGATAAACTCGTTTATTTTTTAAAAGGAATATAACATTTACATTTCTAAATGTATCGAGGAGTTCCTGTGAAAATATGTTAACTTCTTCATTATGATTAAGCAATGGAAAATCACATATGTGTGTGTGTGTGTGTGTGTGTATATATATATACAGATGCACACATATATACATATATATGTATATAGTTGTTGTTGCTGTTGTTATGTGCAGTCGAGTCACTTGCTACAAATAGCGACCCTATGCACAACAGCCCTAAACTCTGCTCTGTCCTGTGCCAATCGCACTGTCTCTGACACTCCCATCCTGATTACCCCGGTCACTGAATCAGTCTACCTCATAGAAGGCCTTTCCCTCCTGCACTGTCCCTCTACCCTACCAAGCATGATGTCCCTCTCCAAGGACCAATCTCTTCTTACAACATGGCCAAAGTATGTTAGACAAAGCCTCAGAATCCTTGCCTTCATGGAAATGCCCAGTTTAACCCTTCCAGGATGAATCTGTTTGTTTTCCTAGCGGTCCATGGTACCCTCAATACTCTTCTCCAGCACCACAGCTCAAAGGCATCAATTCTCCTTCTATCCTTTTTAGTCATTGTCCAACTCTCTGATGCATAACAAGTGATAGCAAAGACCATGGCCTGTATCAGACAATCAGACACACCTTAGTCTCCAGAGAGACACCATTTATCCTCAGTATTTTGGAGAGGTCCCTAACAGACTTACTTTCTTAATTTCTCTCTCTCTCTCTCTCTCTCTCTCTCTCTCTCTCTCTCT
>NW_006399916.1:1736495-1766426 GCF_000299155.1 Elephantulus edwardii
GAATGGTGCAACCACTGTGGAAAGCGGTGTGGCACTTTCTCAAAAAGTTGCAAATAGAGATACCATTTGACCCAGCAGTTCCACTACTGGGAATATACCCCAAAGAGACCATAACTGACATCCAAGCAGATATATGCACACCCATGTTTATCATGGCTTTGTTCACAATATCAAGGAGTTCGAAACAACCTAAGTGCCCATCAACAAATGAATGGATAGAGAAGCTGTGGTATAGTCACACAATGGAATACTACACTGCACTGAAAAATAAGGAACTCATGCAATATTATTCAAAATGGGTCACCCTGGAGGACATTATGCTGAGTGAAATATCTCAGTCACAAAAGGACAAATACTATATGGTGCCATTCTTGTAGAATGAGGCTGACATCAGGGTGGGGGTAACACTGAGAAAAACTGGATAAATTATGTTTACTGCATTGAAGCTGATGAGGGAGAGAATAGTTTAAAAGTAATATATTTTAGAGCATTATGATTATCATAAGAGTCTAGAATGAGGGTTGCAGAGTGGAATATACTCGGGGTGGTGGTGGGGGTGTGTATGGGGGATTGTATACCAATGAAGGAGTTTTTCTTTTGCTTTTCAAGGAGAAGAGTGAACTGATGGGGGGGGGTCGGGGGGAAAAGTGCAACAATGTATGAATGGAAATCCAAAATCTCTGTAGATGTTCATTGAAATTAATTTAAAAAAAATGATACCAGATCATATCTTGGGGGTTGTTGTTGCTGACATCAAGTTGAGTACAACTCACTAAGATTCTATGAGCAAGACTTGAACTCTGTCCTATCCTGTGCCACCCTTATCATCTCTGTCACATTTGAGTCCATTACTAAAGTCACTATATGAACCCATCTCATTGAAAGTCTTCCTTTCCTTCACTAGTCCTCCATTTTCCAAATATGTCACTTTCTAAATAGCCTCCCCCACCCATAGGTCCATATGGATTGTATCTCAATGTCAAGAAAACAAAAATTCTTAACACTGGACCAATAGGCAGTATCATGATGGATGGGGAGTAGATTGAAACGGTCAACAGCTTCATCTTGCTTGGATCCACAGTTAACACCCTTGGTATGAGCAGTCAGAAAATGAGACTCATTAAGCTGGGAAAATCTGCATATAGGGACCTCTTCAAATTATTGAAAAGTAATGATGTTAGTTTGAGGACTAAAGAGCATCTGATTCAGGCCATGGTCTTTCAAATTACTTGCTATGCATCTGAGGGGTGGACAATGAACAAGGATGACAGAAAAATAATTGATGCCTTTGAGCTGTGGTTTTGGAGAAGAGCACTGAACATCCCATGGACAGCCAAGTGAACAAACAAATATGCCTTGGTGAGGGTGCAGCCAGAGTGCTTTTTGGAGACAAGAATAATGAGGCTTTGCCTCACATAACTTGAGCAATTTGCTAGGAGGGGCTAATCCTTGGAGAAGGACATGATGCTGGGAAGACCCTCAAATAGGTGGATTGACATGGTGACTGACACAGTGGGTTCTTCTTGTGGGTCAGAAAGTATGAGGATTGCACAGGATAGGATAGGGTTCAGAATTTTTTTCATAAGATTTCTATGAGCCATACTTGACTCAACAGCACCTAACAACAACAACAACAACCTACATGTCCAGAGATGAATCTTTGCAATCTTTGCCTCCAGGGAGCATCCCAGCAGCACATTTTCCAAGGGAGCAACACAGCTGCACATTTATTTTGTTCTTTTGGCAGTCCACAGCATATTGGCACTCTTCTCCAGCATTATAACTTAAAGGCATAAATTTTACTTAGTCTTTGTAAAATCACAACTTTGCTGGTAATTTCACTCTGCTGTTGTTGTTAGGTACCATCGAATTGAGTACTATTCATGATGCTGCCAATTGGTCCTTTGATAGGAATTTTTGTCTTCTTGGTATTGAATTTCAGATCACAGTGAAAACTGTGGTCCTTTACCTTTTCCAGAAAAAGCATACTATTTGATAATTTCCACATTCTGTTTGATCACCTTGGGAATGGACATTAAGGTGCGGGGGGGTGGAGGGGATCCTCACTGCTGGACCAATAAGTAACATTATGATAGATGGAGAAAAGATTGACATTTTCAATGATTTCAGCAGTCAGGAGATCAGGATACATATAGTATTGGCAAGGTCAGGGATCTCTCCAAAGTCCTGAAGAGGAATGATGTCATTTTCAAGACTAAAGTGTGCCTAATTCAAGTCATAGTCTTTCCAATCACCTGCTATGCATCTGAGAGCTGGACAAACATAAGAATGAACAGAGAAGAATTGATGTATTTACCTTGTAATATCAGAGAAAATGACTGAATATTCCACGGGCTGCCGAAAGAACAGATATATCTTAAATAAAGTGAAATTAGAATGTTTCTTGGAAGAAGAAAGAAAGAAAATATGACAAAGCTTTATATCACATACTTTGGATATATTATTAGGAGAAGCTATTCCTTGGAAAGGGTGACCATGCTTTGAAAGAAAGGCAAAGGTCAGCAAAGCAGAGATATATTGATTCAGTGTCAGTAGTAATGGGCTCAAATGTGTCAGGGATAATAAGAATGGCACAAGATAGGGAAGGGTGCAGGTCATAGGGTCACTATGAGTTGTACTTGACTCAATGGCATTTAACAGCACATATGTATATGTACTCCTCACTTGTTAGATTCCAAAGACCAGGTCATTACTTTAAAATTAGAGTCAAGGAAAAAAAAATGGAGGTTGACTACCTAATATCAGAAAATGGAAGATGATGATGATATGGCATAGCTACGAAAATCACCACTATGTAACTGTCAAACTCACATAACTGTCTAACTACAGGTTTACCTAGTTAGTCATTTGTATCAGCGCCAAATCACTGAGAATCATGGTTCAGCCAAAATAGCATCATTTTAACCATCACAGTCAGCCTTATTTAATCCTTGCAACTTGGTGTTTGTTACTTACATTGTTAATAATATATACTTATACTATTAATATGAAAAATATTTGGATAATATAATTATTCCTTTTGTTGTAAATGTGAACTGTTAGCCAAAAAGATTGTTAATATTCTGTGCCATCCTCATCATCTCTGACACACATGAGCTCACTGCAGCAGTCAAAATGTCAGTCCATCCCACCAAGTGTCTTCCTCTCCTTTGTTGACCCTCCAACTTTCCAAGAATGAGGTCCCTTTCCAAGGAATTCCTCTCCAAGCAGCATGCCCAAAGTATGTGAAACAAGCTTGCTAACACCTTTTTAGTTTTCCTCTTTCCTGCATCTGTGAATATCTGTGCCTCTGATAAGATGCAGAGATAGCTTCATTGCCAATATCTAATGCCTCTCACATCAGAGAGAACCTGTAAAAGGATGTATGAGCACCACTTCCCTTCCCCTCTCTGGTTTAACTCGACATTAAGTTTTCAGAGGCAATAAATCACTATCTTTCTTCTATGGAGCAACTGTTGTATTTGAACCATATACTTATGTACTGGTAGTGCAGTTCCTTACCATAATGCCACCAGAGCTCCCTAGAAAAGTAGTATGTTATTGTTGTTTATTGCCATCAAGTCAGAACTGACCCATATATACATGAAAAGCTGTAAAGTAATGTTATTAGGATTAGAGGAAGATTCATAAATAACCCAAGTTATGCAGATGATACATACAGCCTTGTTTGCTGAAACTGAGGAGGACCTGAAACACTTCATTCAGAAGGTCAAGGACTGTAGTCTTCAATATGAATTGAAGCTCAACATCAAGAAGACAAAGATTTTCAGCACTGGCCATAGGCAGCACCATGAGGTTGTTAAGAGCTAAGTTACAGTGTGCTTGGCTCCACAATCAGTAGTCCTGCCACCAGCAGTCAGGAAATCAAAACACAAATTTTTGTAGGAAAATCTGTTGTCAGGGACCTTTCCAGAATATTGAGAAGAAACAATGTCAGTCTATTTAAAAAAATACTACTTTAATATTTATTTATTTGTGTGTGTACCCTTCAAATCGGATCTGACTGGTACAGGAAGAGATTGTCCTTCCTTATCCAGTAGAGCATCTGGTGGATTCAAACCATGCTCCTCTGGGATTGTAGTGCTGCTTCTTGCCACTAGGCCACCAGAGCTCCCTCACAATGTCAGGAGAGAGATTGAAGGTGAGACTGATCCAGGACATGGTCTTCTCAATCACTTCCTATCATCAGGGAGTTGGAACAGAAGAAGAATTGATGCCTTTGAGTTATGGTGCTGGAGAAGAGTCTTGAACATACCATGGTCTGCCAAGAAAACAAATAGGACTGTTTTGGAGAGGGTGAAATTAAGTTTCTCTTTGGAGGCAAGTATTTTGAAGCTCTGTCTCACATACTTTGGGCACATGGCCTGGAGGGACCAATCCTTGGAGAAGGACATTATACTTGTGAAAGGAGAGGGATAGTACAGGAGAGGAAAACTCTGGATGAGATGGGGTGATACAGTAACTGAAGCAATGGGGCTTGGTGTGTCAGAGTTAATGAGGCTGGATCAGGATAGGGCAGATTCAGAGCTATTGTACATAGGGTCACTATGAGTTGCAGGCAACTTGACCACGTTAGGACTGATTTTACCAAAAATGAAACAATGTGTTCAGCCTCAGTTTGCTATATCATAATGATATTCAAATCTCATAGCTCTTATTTCTAGAATGTGTCCATCAGTTGTTTTTATTTTATAATCACATTGTGACAGATTTAGTATAAAACTCTAGGGAGCTCTGATGTCCTAGTGGGTAAGGAGTTAGGCTGCCAACCCAGAGCAGATGGTTCAAATTCACTACTTGCTCTGTGTTGAGAGCTTCTCCTGTACAATTTACAGTCTCTGAAAACTCAGTGGAAGGTTAGCTATAGTTTGGCTCCAGTTTAATGTTACTCAACAACAACACTCTCTCTTCCTTAGAAGGAGGTCTATCAGGAGTATGATAGACACCTTGCCAGAAACAAATTAGGTGGTGATTGGAGAGATGTAAGAGACCAAGGGAAAGTTCTTTGTTATTGTTTATATTATCAGATTTTGGTATGCTTAGGTGCTAGAGAGGCAATTCTAGCTCATCGTGAACAAAAGATATTTACAGCAGAACTTCTCTGTTGGGTACTTAAAGTTGTGACCTGTTAGAAGCATATCATATCTGTCTTGTGAGATGCTTGGACCATGCTCATGTAGTTATGATACTAATCTAATGCAAAGGGAGGAACTCCATAGGAGAAAAAGTCATTTGAGGCCCTTGTCATGAATCTCAAGATAGAAGATCAGCAAAACTTTCTCCCTAGTCATAATCTGAATTATCTACTGAAACTGTCCATCATGATGTTTTCAAAATCCTAGTAACTTAGCCTCCAACATCACAGCAACACACAAGCACATAATTGAATAAACTGACAAGAAGATGATGGTTCAGAAAGGTGATTACATTTTCATCTGTCACTACTCTCAGACTTTTAAGAGGCTGGGGGAAATGCAAGCACGCAGGAAGTACAGAATGTCCATTGGTGTTTCTATAAAATAAATAGGATTTTTGAGGGGGATTAATTTACAAGCACAAAAGATTATGCTTATACCATTTTTATCTCCCTGCATCTCTTTTCCTTACCAGTGAGTCCCCCTAGGGTTTCAAGAGGAAAATCTACCTACAAAGTTCCTTTTGTAGAAAAAAAAAAGTAACTATATTTAAACTATGTGGGCTTACTCTTAAGTCAAAATATTCTTAAGGCTCCTACTCAGTCATCCTTTCAACTGCTTTGAAGCAATTAACTTTGTTGAATCAATTTTAATATAAAATGATTCTGTCTAGAGTTATTTTCTTTCTTAGGAATTAACTATAATATGAAGGTACTGTGAGAAAATCTGTTCATCTTGTGTCAGACATTTTTTTTAAATAATGTGAGAATCTCGAGAATGAATGAAGTTTGTCAAAGTTAAAATATACATTACAATTGTAATTTCTATCTGTGTAAACAATTCACAAGGAAAAGCAAATATGTAACAGCAAAACTTTTCTATATTGTTTTGGTGATATTGTCTATATAGTGCTTTGTTCCTAAAATTGTTGTTATGTCAATATTGTCTTTGTTGTTCTGTCTACTTTATACTGATTATTTTGGGGAGTCATGCTGCTAAGCCAAAGTTGATATTCTCTGGCAATTCGGATTCACCAACTTCTCCATAAGGGAAAGACAGTCACTCTTCTTCAGAGCAATGTACAGCCTCCATTAACCCATTAGAAGATCACTTATGAGTTAGTCGTGACTGAATATATTTTGAGTATAGACTCTGGCTCAATAAGATGGTTGTTGTTGTTAAGTGCTGTCTAGTTGTCTGTGACTCATAGAGACACTGTGTACAATAGCTCTGAAGCCTGCCCTGTCTTGAGCCAGTCTCACTGATTCAGACACACCTACCCCTATTTCCTTAGTCACTTTATCAATCCATCTCATCTGAGGCCTTTCTTTCCTGTGCTGTTCCTCCACCGTTCTGAACATGATTTCCTTCTCCAAGGTTCAGCCCCTCTTGGCCATGTGCCCAAAGTATGTAAGATGGAGCTTCAAAATTCTAGCTTTCAAAGAGAAACTTGGTTTTACTTTCTCCAAGACAGCTCTATTTGTTTTCTTAGTGGTCCATGGTATGTTCAAGACTCTTCTTCTCTAGCACCATAACTCAAAGGTACCAATTCTTCTATCATCCTGAGTCATTATCCAGCTCTGATACATAGCACGATATTGTGAAGACCATGGCTTGAATCACATATTGCAATAAAAAATAGGCAAAAAAGAGTAATGATGTCAGTCTAGTGACTAAAGTGTGCCTGACCCGGGCCATAGTTTTCACAACTACTTGCTATAAATAAGAGAATTGGAGAATGTCTAATGATGATAGAAAAAGAAGTAAAGTCTTTGCACTGGAGGAGAGTATTGAACATAGTATGAACTGTCAAGAGTATAAATAAGCCTGTCTTAGGATGAAACCAAGTTTCTCCTTGGAGGCAAGGATTTTGAAGCTCCCTCTCACATACTTTGGACATGTTTCCAGGAGGAACTAGTTCTTAAACAAGGACATCATGTTTGGAAGAGTGGAGGGAAAGTGTAGGGGAGGAAGACCCCAGACGAGATGGATTGGCACAGTATCTGGGGTATTGGAGTGGGTGTGTTGGGGTCAGTGAAAAAAGCCCAGGATAGGAGGACAGGGTTCAGAGCTGTTGTACATAGGGTTGCTAAGAGTTGCAGTTGACTCAATTGCATACAACATCAATAATAACATGTTTGATTGAACTAATTAATTAAGAAAAAGAGTATCTTTAATCTCCTTATACAATACCTTTAGAAACAATGGAAAATGAAGTTATTAAAAGTAAATATTTCTTCCAATTATCTAATTATATATAATATAATATAATATAATATAATATAATAATAGAATAGAATATAAATCTAAACATAAATGTAAATAATAGCAATCTCTTGTGACTTATCAGTTGCTCTAAAGTCTGGTGTAGTGCATTAGTGTTTTTATCACAACCATGATAAGTTACCACAAACCCAGTATAATATATTGTTTTTCATTTGTTTCTGAAAGCAAAAGTCAAAATTACTTCCATTTGACTAAAATTTCAGGGCTGTAGGGGGAAATATATTTTCCTACAATTATGATTTTTTAGAGGCTACCTGCGTTCTTGGTCTCCTAACCTTTTTACTATACCCTCAAATTTAACAGAACAGTACTTTCTTCCCTAGTCTCTTGTCTCCCTCTTATACGGACCCTTTTTAGCTATGTTTGGTCCATTCAAATAATCCAAGATAAATTCCCTACCTCAAGATGTTTAATGATACATAAAATTTCCTTTTGCAATGTAAGGCATTCTATTCACAGATTACAGGGATTTGGGATGTTTCACAGATTACAGGGATTTAGGATGTAGACATTCAGAGGTAGGGGTGAGAATTATTTTGCCTAATATGGACAGTGAAAATGGAACTTAGCAAAGAATCAGAATGGCTGGTTTCCAATTCCATTCTGTCTTTAAAGAAATCCACTTAACCTAGTATGCTAGTATACCAACCTATAACCTCGGGGGGAAAAGGAAATTATTAGGACAAGATCCTAAATCAATGACATAGAAAAACAGAAAAAGAATTGGAACCATCAACAAAACCAGAAAGGAGCTTGTACTTCGAAAGGGTTAATAAAATAAACAAATCATTGACAAACTTAGCAAAAGAAAAGAAAGAGAAGACACAAATAACTTGAATAGAAAATGAGGTAACATCACAACAGAACTAGATGAAATCAAATCAACAACACTAGAATACTATGAAAAGCTAAACCTCAACAAATTTGAAAACCTAGAAGAAATAGACAAATTCTTTGAAACTCATGATTTACCCAGATTAACATGGAAAGATGTAGAACACTTGAACAGATCAATCACAAAAGGAGAAATTGAGCCGGTCATAAAAAGACTCCCCCACAAAAAATGTCCTAGACCAGATGACTTTGTGGCTGAATTCTACTAAACATTCAGAGAAGATCTATTACTAATTCTACTTAAACCATTTCAAAATATAAAGAAGGAACATTCACTGAGTTATTCCATGAAGCAAACATAAACCTAATACTTAAACCAGGCAATGTTATTACCAAAAAAGAAAACTATAGACGAATATATCTCATGAATATAGATACAAAAATCCTTAACAAAATCATAACCAATAGAATTCAACAGCAGATTAAAAAAATTAAATAAATCATGACCAAATGAGATTCATAACAAGTATACAAGCCTGGTTCAACTTAAGAAAGACAAACATCGTAATTCACCATATCAACAAACAAAAGAATAAAAAGCTCAGCAAAACAGGAATAGAAAGTAATTTCCTCAACATTATGAAAAGTATATACACAAAACCAAGAGCTAACATCATTCTCAGTGGAGAAAGAATAAAAGTATTCCCCCTTGCAAACAGGGACCAGGCAAGAATGCCCACTTTCACCACTCCTTTACAATATAGTATTGGAAGTACTTTCTAGGGCAATATGGCAAGAGAAGGAAATAAAAGACATTCAGATTTGCAAATAGACCTCTTCCAATCTGTTGGCCAGACAGTCATCCTCCAAATTCCTAGGAATAGACTCATAAACAATCCAAGGCTTCATCTGTTAGTTGAAACAAGTAAATTGGTATCACACTGATCCCTGAGGTGTTTTTGCCAATGCCTTCATTGCATCTTCTATTTTGTTCTTCAAGAAAGATAATCCAACAGAATGTGGAAACTATCAAGCAATATTGTTATCACATGCAAGCAAGACACTACTGAGTATCATTTAAAAATAGCTAGAACACTATATAGAAAAGGAATTGCCAGAAGTTCAAACAGGACTTTGAAGAGTCTGTGGCACTGGGATATAATGGCTGATATCAGATGGATCCTGGCTGAAAGTAAAGAATACCAGTAGAATATCTAGTTATGTTTTACTGACTATGCAAAGGCATTTGACTATATAGGTCATAAGAAGTTATTAATAACATTGTGAAGAATAGGAATACTAAAGCACTTAATTGCGCTCATGCAAAATCTATACCTGGACCAGGAGACTATTGTGTGAATAGAGTAAGGTAATACTGTTGTTGTTAGTGTTATGTGCTGTTGAGTCACCTGCAACTCATAGTAACTCTATGTACAACAGCCCTAAAATCTGCTCTATCCTGTGCCAATCTTATTGTCTCCAGCATACCTGCCCCCATTACACCAGTCACTGAATCAATCCATCTTATTGAGGGTCTTCCTCTCTTGTTCTGTCCCTCTACACTCACAAGCATGATGTCCCTCTCCAAGGACTGGCCCCTCCTTGCAACATGTCCAAAGTATGTCAGATGAGGCTTCAGAAACCTTGTCTCCAAGGAGCAGCCTGGTTTCACCCACTTCAGGCTGAAATTGTTTGTTATCCTCCTCGCAGTCCATGATATATTCAACACTCTTCTCCAGCACCATAGTCCAAAGGTAGTCTCCTCTGTCATCCCTAGTCATTGTCCAGATTTCTGATGCATAACAAGTAATTGCAAAGATCTTGGCCAGGATCAGGCACAACTTTGTCTCCAGACTGACATCACTAATCTTCAGCACTTTGGAGAGGTCTCTGACAGCAGACTTTCCCAATACAATTAGTCTTTTTATTTCCTGGCTGCTGGTACCAAGAGTGTTGATTGTGGAGCCAAGCAAGCTGAAGCTGTTAACAATCTCTATCATTTCACCATCTATCATGATATCGTCAATTGGCCCAGTGGTGAGAATCTTTGTCTTCTTGATGTTGAGCTTCAATCCATATCGAAGGTTGAAGTTCTTGACCTTCTGCGGCAAGCGCTTCAGGTCCTCCTCTGTCTCAGCAAGAAGGGTTGTTTCATATGTGTAACACAGATTGTTTATGAGTGTACCTCCAATCCTGATGCCACATATTTCCTCATAGAGCCCAGCCTTCTGCATACTCTGTTCTACATATAGCTTAAAAATATATGGAGATAGAACACATCCCCGGCATACACCCTTCCTAATACATGATTTAAACTTAAGAACAGAGGGTGTCAGAGTTGTATTATCTCTTAATATCTATCCAATTTTTATGTAAGTCGATTATTCAAGAGTCTGTGCTCTGTGAATAGGAATGTGGCATCAGGATCAGAGGAAGACACAGTCTATATACTAAAAGTGAGGTGGACTTGAAGCACTTGTTGCAAAAGATCAAAGAATACAGCTTTCAGTATGGATTGCTTTTCAACATCAAGAAAACAAAGTTTCTTGTCATTGGACCGGTAGACAACTTTATGATACTCAGAGAAAAGATTGAAACTGTCAACTTCATCTTACTTGGATCCACAATGCTTGTACCCTTGGTACCCAATACAGGTATCAAATTCATTTTGTAAGGCAATTTGCTAGTTAAATAAATTTTCCAAATGGAAAAGAAAGACACTTAGAATAAGCAAACACTTCTAAAAAAAACCAAGAATAAACTGGGATGCAAAACAGTCCCTGAACTGAAACCTGCTCTACAAATGTAATAACCAAAGCAGCACAATAATGGTACTATGACAGAGAGACCAACAGAACATAATGAGAACTGAGAAGTTAACCCATCTGCCTATGGTTACTGGTATTCAACTAGTAAACAAAAACCTCTTTAACAAATGATGCTGGTAAAACCGGACTTCTACTTGTAGAAAGTTAAAGCAGGATCCACATCTCATGCCATATACTAAAATCAACTACAAATGGAACAGAGACCTAGGAGTAAAACACAAAACACAAAGGTCATAAGAGACAAAAAAGATCAAACTTAGAAGGCCTAACCTATGCTACAAAGAGGCTACCTGAGACAGCCAGAAATGCCAATTGAAAGAGGGTAAAATCAATGACTAGAACCTCCTAAAGATTAAATCCTGATGTGCATCAAAATTTTTCCAAATGGTTTCAAAGAAAAGCTTACTAACTGGAAAAAACAAAACAAAACAAAGAAAAACATTTAGTAATGTCATCTCAGACAAGGGTTTTATAACAAAAGATTACTTAAAATATTAATTAGGAGATTAAATAGAATATTAAAAGGATCTCCACAAGAAAAAGGCTGATAACACAATTGCAAAATAGGCAAAAGACATGGAAAGACTTTTCACAAAGGAAGACATTTGGATGGCCAACAGACATATAAAAGAGTCACTCAAAATCACTGGCAATAAGAGAGATGCAAATTAAAACAACGCTGACACACCATCTCATCTCAGGTTAAATGGCAATTTTTTTATTCTATCATTTTATTATTATTACTTTTAATGAAAATTTACAAAGATTTTGGATTTCTATTCATTCTTTGTTACACTTTTCTCTCTGCCCACCCCTCCCCTCCAGTTTGTTCTTCTCTTTTAAAAGTAAAATTCTTTCAAAGTTATACAATCCCTCCCCGCAAGTCCACTCCACTATGCAGCCTTCATTCTGGACTCCTGTCATGACAATAATACCTATTCATATAGCCCCTTTAAGCAGTTCTCTCCCTCATCTGTTTCAATGCAGTATACATAACTTATCCCAGCTTTCTCAGTCTCCCTCTAACCCCCATGTCAGTCCTGTTTTATAGTGGCACTATGTAGTATTTATCATTTTGTGTTTGAGATATTTCACTCAGCATAATGTCCTCCAGGGTTATCCATTTTGAATGATATTTCATGAGTTTCTTGTTTTTCAATGCAGTGTAGTATTCCATTGTGTGAATATACTACGACTTCTCCATCCATTCATTTGTTGATGGGCACTTAGGTTGTTTCAAACTCTGCTATTGTGCGCAAAGTGGCAATAAACATGTGTGTGCAATACAGTGGCAAATTTTACTAGTAAAACAAGCAATAAACTCTGGAGAGGATGTGGAGAGATTGGAACTCTTATATACTGTTGATGGGATTGTAAAATGATACAATCCCTCTGGAAAGCAGAGTGGTGTTTTCTCAAAAAGCTGAATATAAAAATTTACTTTTAGGAATGTACCTCAAGGAAATTAGAACTGAGGCACAAGCCCATGTTCATAACAGCTTTATTGACAATAGTGAGAAAGTGGAAATAGCCAGAAGGTTCATCAACAAGTGAATAGCTTGAGAAATTGTGGTACATTCACACATGGATGTAATACTATGTATACAACACTCAGGAGCAACAATTTTGAAATATATTCTGTAACATGTTAGAGGCTGGAGAGCATTATGCTGAGTTAACTAACTCAGTCTGATAAGGGCAAATACTGAAAAAAAAATTATTATAAAAATAGATGGATAACTGTGCATCAAAAGATGTGTACTGAAGTCCAAAGGAGGAAGGGGAGGGATGAAGGAGGTTAAGGTGGGGAGAGGAGTAAAACTCTAGATTGCAGTTTTGAGGGCAGAGCTAGGGGTTGAAGGAATTAGAAAAGATCCAGTGGTGACTTGAAAAGGTGGAGTAATGATGGCATGGATCCACATTGATTCATTTTATGAAATAGAAATACAGTGTATTGGAATTATAATGTTAAACACAGTGTGGAAGGAGGAATGCATAAAACACAGTGTATATAAATTAAATAAAATATATACGATTTTTAAAATTTTAATTTTATATTAGTTTGCTTACAAAGTTCATATTTATTTTGTTTCACACTATTCTTCATTCACCTTGTGTGTTTTTTTTTTCAGTGCAAAAAACAATGTATATTAACTTTGTAAGTAAACAAGTATAAAATAAACACATACACACAAAAATAAAGTATGCAGTGTTCCTTGTTCTGGTTGGACAACAGCTTCATGGTCTACGTATAGATTTTACATGAGCACAATTAGGTTTTCTGGGATTTTCATTGTTTCCAATACTACCTGTAATTTTTTATTCAAATAATTAATTGCCTTTGCATAGTTAATAAGACAGAAGGAAACATCTTTGTGGCATTTTCTGCTATCAGCCAGGATCCATCTGACATCATCACTGAAACTATTTGACTTTACCAGTGTACCTCTTTGCACAATCTCTTTTGAACCCAGTTGGAATTTCTGTAAGTTTCCCATCAATGTACTGTCCCAGTCATGTTTAATAATTTCTACCAAAATTTTACTTGCTTGTAATATTGATGATGTTGTTAAATAATTTTCAAATTCTTTCAGATCACCTTTTTAGAATGAGAGCAAACATGAATCTCTTCTAGTCAGTTGACTAAGGTGTTTCAACAAACAAATGCTGCCCTGCTTAAAAGAAATTTAGAAGACAGCTCCTTAGTCACCTTGTGTTTCATAGAATTATTACCATTCATTGTTGTTGTTGTTATGTGCCTTGAAGTCACTTGCGACTCATAGTGACCTTATGTACAAAAGCCCCCAAACCTGCTCTATCCTATGCCAACCTCATTGTCTCCAATACACCTAATCCCACTACTCCAATCATTAAATTGATCCCTCTCATCAAGGGTATTCCTCTTCTGTGCCGTCCCTCCACTCTCCCAAACATGATGTCCTTCTCCAAGGACTGGCCCCTCCTTGCAACATGTCCAAAGTATGTCAGACAAAGCTTTAGAATCCTTGACATCAAGCAGCAGCCCATCTTCACCCTCACCAGGACAAACTTTTTTGGTCTCCTAGCAGTCCATTGTGTAGTCAACACTCTTCTCCAACACCACAGCTCAAAGGCATCAATTCTCTATCATCCTTAGTCACTGTCCAGCTCTCTGATGCAAAACACACAATTGTGAAGACTATAGCCTGGATCAGGCACGCATTAGTCTCCAGCCAGACATTGTTGCTCTTCAGTACTCTGGGAAGTATCCCTGACAGCTGACTTTCCCAATGAAATTCATCTACTGATTTCCCCTGGCTGTTGGAACCAAGAGTGTTGACTGTGGAGCCAAGCAAACTAAAACTGTTTACTATCTCAATCTTTTCACTATCCATACTGATGCTGCCAATTGGCCAAGTGGTGAGAATCTTTGTTTTCTTGATGTTGAGCTTTCATCTGCATTGAATGCTGCAGTTCCTGACCTTCTGCAGCAAGCACTTCAGGTCCTCCTCAGTTTCAGCAAACAGGGTTGTGTCATCTGCAAAACGCAGATTGGTGATGAATACTCCACAAATCCTGATGCCACATTCCTCCTCATACAGACCAGCATCCCAGATGATCTGTTCTGCATATAGATTTAAAAAGTATGGAGACAGAATACATCCCTGGAGGATGCCCTTCTCAATTTTGAACCATGCAGTGTCTCCTTGCTCTGATGACTGCCTTTTGGTCCAAGTATAGGTTTTGCATAAGCACAATCAAATGTTCTGGGATTCCCATTCTACTCAGAGTTAGCCACCATTTGTTGTGATCTACACAGTCAAATGCCTTTGCACAGTCAATGAAGCACAGAGAGACATTCCTCTGGTATTCTTTGTTTTCTGCCAAAATCCATCTAACATTAGCTATAATATTCTTCAAACCCTGACCTCTTCTAAATCCAGTCTGTACATCTGGCAGTTCTCTGTTGACATATTGTTTCAAACGTTTTTGGATAATTTTCAGCAGAATCTTGCTTGCATGTAATATTAATGATATTGTTCAATATTTTCCGCACTCTGTTGGGTCACCTTTCTTTGGAGTGGGAATAAATAATTGATCTTTTCCAGTCTGTCAGCCACTTGGCTGTTCTTCACATTTCTTAGCACAACTTAGTGAGCACATCCAAGGCAGTGTCTGTTGGTTGAAACATGTGAATTGGCATGCTGTCAACTCCTGGAGCCTTGTTTTTTGCCAATTCTTTCAGAGCAGCTTGAACTTCCTCCTTCATCAACATAAGCTCTTGTTCATAGTTATTTTTGGAAATTCTTTTTTGTCGGCCAATTCCATCTGGTACAGTGACTTTGTATACTCCTTCCATCTTCTTTTAATGCTTCTTGAATCATTTAACATTCTACATCCTAAGTATTGCCACTTGGGGCTTGAACTTGTTTTTCAATTCTTTCAGCTTAAGAAACACTGAGCGGGTTTGCCATTTTTATTTTCTTACTCCAGCTCTTTGCACATTTTGTTATAGTATCTTGCTTTGTCATCCCAAGCTGCCCTTTGAAATTTTCTGTTCAGCTCTTCAATTTCTTTATTTCTTCCTTTAGCTTTGGCTTCTCAGTGCTCTAATGCAATATTCATTATGTTTTATAAAATTAATCACCATTGGACTATGCTCACCATTACCATGTCTTTTAGATTCCCAGTGGATCTTTCCCATTTCCCATTTCCTTTACCCTCTCCCTCCACCCACCAAATTGCACAACTCTATGATTTTGCCTCATCCCTCTGCTCCCGCCCTTTCCCCATCTTGGATCTCCATACATGTTTCACTAGTTCTTCTTCTATTTTTACAATAATGGTCTTATGAATTATTTGTCCCTATGAGACTAAGTTAGTTCACTCAGCATAATGCCCACCAGTCTCTCCCAAATTATATAGCATTTTTCAATTTTTTTTCCTCCTGAATGCTACATACATAATCTTCCATTGTGTAAATGTACCATAATTTTTTAATCTACTCAGTTGTGGTTGGGCATGTGAGCTGTTTCTGTATTTTTATGATGGTGAATAATGCTGCTATGAACATTGGTGTTCAAATCTCCATTTGTGGTTTAGTTCTAATTTTCTTGATGATAAATTTGGCTATATATCTCAGATAAAGGTCTCATATTAAAAGCTTATAGAATATTTCTGGGCACCCAGAAGAAAAAGACATGTAAAGACTTTTCATCGAGGAAGACATCTAGGTGGCTAACAGACAAATGTAGATATGCTCAAAATCACTGGCAATAAAACAGATGCAAATCAAAACCACCATCTCACTACAGTAACAATGGCAAAGTTTACCAGGGCATCAAGCAATAAATGTTGGAGAGGATGTGAAGAAGTGAGAACTCTCATACAATATTAGTGGGGTTGTAAAATCATACATCTTCTCTGAAAGGCAGTTTGAAGTTTCCTCAAAAAAATAAACATAGACTCTTCATATGACTCAGCTATTCTACTACCTCAAGGAAGTTAGAACTGAGATACAAATAGTAATTTTTTTTATACAATTTTTGTTTGTAAATGAATATAAAATAATAAAATAATATGGGAAGGAAATATCAGTTCCACTCAGGGTTTACTCTGCTGACTCAGTTTCCTTTACAGAGATGAGAACCTCCATCCTGAGCTGCAAATGTTGTTTGGGCTTCTTTTCAAGATTAAAGGATTTCTCTGATTCACAGGATAATACTTTACAAATTGAAATTTCAGGGAGATATCTGAAACTTTGGTACATAGGGACATAGCTAAGCAAAGGAAAAGATTGACACTTAAATTTAACAAATAAAACCTAGCAATTTCACAATAATGTGAACAGACCTACTTTTTAACTCTACTGCAGCTCGTTAGCATGACCCCAAAATCTCTTTTGAGTGGGAAGCAATTTAAGAGATAGTTTTAATGTGTTGCATTTGGTGAACAGCAAATTGGCTTCACTCAACAATTTTGTCTCTAAAAGGACTAAATTACTTAAGGGAAATGGATTGTTCATAAAAGTGCTGTCCCTGAGTTTATAAAAGGCCTGTACAGTTGCTTATAGTCTGGGTTTAATTATAAAAAAAAAAAAACAAAAAAAAAACCAGAAGCACAAAACAAAACACAGTTATGTGAGGCATTGGTTTAACCAATCAGTCATCTTGTGCCACACTTGTTCCAGTAGGACTCTGACCCACAGGAGTTTTAATGAATAGTTTACAGATGGTTTCAGGTCATTCTTTAAAGCCACTTCTGCTGTATTTGAATTTTCAACATTTAGAATAGCGACCTTGCACTTAAGTATTTGCACCATTCAGAGAGAGAACCATTTAAGAAGAGACTTACTTCCTTGGGTCTCATAAGAATTCAACCGGAACCTCTTCTCCATTCTCTTGGCTTCTCCAGCCTTGTTATGAGTCTTGTGCAAACAAAATTCACACTCATTACCTCAGTTAAAGCTATATACTTATGTTTACAAAAAGAGCAGCTATTAGGTCCTCAGCTGGTCCACCTTCACTCTGTACATTTCCTCAGTATCACTGGAGTTGGCTGACTCTGAATTTAGCAGCCTTAGCAAATCCCTTTCAAAAAAAAAAGTCACATGTTAACTTATCTCAGAGAGAGCTATGGATTCTGATTCTCAAGTCCTTGTGTCTCTACGTTCTGCACCTGTGCTTTATTTGTCTGCTAGGTCCAGAAGTAAATGGACGATCCCCAGCTGACAAAATAATGTGAACCCCTGGAAGAGTCTGTCTCCACAACCTCACTGAGGGACAGCAGAAAGCAAACGAGGAAGCTTCTGTGCAGTAAGAAGATGCTGGTACTCACCGTTCATTGGAATAACTTCATAGGTCAATAATCTTGTGGATTCACGGCTAGAATTCTGACTGGTTAATAAAATAATAATAATAAATAATTATTATTTCAATAATAATAATAATAATAATAATTCTGCCCTTCACTGCAACAGTTAAACCACATGCAATTTCAATTTCATTTCTTGACATAGAGTCATTAACTGCAGTCCTGTATTTTCCTACAGTTGCAGTGGGGGTGAAATGAACAACAGGAAATCCCAAATCTTTTCTATTTGGCATTGAGTGACAATAAGAAGTCTGCTTTCAGCTGGGACCACTGAAACATGCTTGCTCACAGGCATGTAGTGCTGTATACTCTGCCGTGCTGGCCAGCCCTGATCACTCGCCTGGAATCTCCCTCCTGCCAACATCCCCCAGGAGCCACATAGAGTGGAAGTCACAAATAATTGTGAAAGCAGAAAATCTGTCCCTGATGCACTGTGCATGGACTGATTTCCTCTACTGAGAACCTACATATTACCATTACTACCACTCATGTTTACTTGAAGAAGAGTATTCTCACTCTTACCACTATGAGAACATAAAAATAACCTGAAAACCAGAGTATATACTGGAAATAAAGGTAACTGATAATTTTACATTTTCCTAAAATATTTTATCCTACACTTTTGTACAAAGTTCTCTTAAATTTTCAATGCTTAAGGATCAAACTCTACTGAATGAAATGAATTTCCTCTTTCCTCACAGAACTCGCTCACTCTGCCATTTTTGGTATAGACAAGAACATGAAGACAGCGTGGACCCTGGTTTACTCACAGAGCTCAGGGATCTCTCCTTTTCTGCTTTCCTAGTAAGGCCTGCATAATTGACATTAGGAATATTTTGACAATAATTACATCCATTAAATTTTCTAATCACCAACCAACAAAACTCAACTCATCGGTATAGAGTCAGAAATGAGTGTTCAAAGGCTATAAATTGAATGGCAGGAATTGCCCATCTTTCTCTCACAGAGATGCTGATGAATGTGAATTGTCAGATAGATACTGCCTTTGGGTTAGAACTGTAACTCCTTACTTATTAGGCCACTAGAACTCACTTTTCTAGTCACAGTATTTGCACAGTAGAAAAGTAACTAAAGCATCCTTGAAGTGAACATAGAGAAGTATAGAACATGATTGTATCCATAGACACAAGAGGAGTTCTGGTCTAGTTAATAATTTTTAAAAAATATTAAAATCTACAGCCTACAAATATAGATTGTACCCCCACATAAAGAAAACAAAAAATCCTCAAAATTACAACATTGAGCAATCCATGATAAACAGAGTAAAGATAGATGTTGTCAAGGACTTTCTTTTACTTGGACTTGAAATCAAGATTCATGGAAGCAGCTGTCAAGAAATCAAATAACACACTGCACTGATCAAAAGTGAGGCCAAAAACTTTCTTACAGTGTAAAGTACAAGGCTATCTCTCTGATGTCTTAAGGTGCACCTGGGCCAAGCTATGATATTTCCAGTTGCCTCCTGTGCATGCAGAAGCTGAAAATAATTGCTGCCTTTGAACTATCATGTTTTAAGGAATATTGAATGTGTTTAGACTGCCAGAACAATAAGCAAATAAGTCTTGGAAGAGGTATAGTTATAATGAGGCAAAGATGGTGAGATTTTGTCTCACAAACTTTGAGCATGCTATCAGGAAAGCCCAATCCCTGGGCATCATGTTTGGCAAAGTAGAAAAAGAACTTCAAATAGAAGGACTGGAACAGAGGATGCAATATTAAACTGAAGCATAGTAAAGATATAAGATAGTAGATAGTAAAGGGAAGAAATCAAGAAGTTAAGGAGCTGAATAGAAGAGTGCAAAGGGCTGCTCAGGAAGACAAGGCAAAATATTATCATCAATGTGTAAGAAGCTGGAGTCAGAAAAATAAAAAAAGCCAAATTTAGCATTTCTTAAGCATAAAAAAACCGAAAGAATAAGTTCAAGCTATGAGTTGCAATGCTTAAGGATGTTATGAGCAGAATATTGAATGATCCAAGAAGAATTAAAAGGAGATGGAAGGAGTAAACAGAGTCACTGTACCAAAAAGAATTGACTGACACAGAAAAATTTCAAGAAACAACATATGAGCAAGAGGCAAGGGTGATAAAGTAGGAAGTTCAAGCTGCTCTGAAGGAATTGGCTAAGAATAAAGCCCCAGGAATTGATGGAATACCAATTGACATATTTCTGCAAACAGATACTACCCTGCATGTGCTTACAAAGTTGTGCCAAGAAATCTGGAGGACAACTACATGGCCAACTGACGGGAAGAGATCCATATTTCTTCCCATTCCCAAAAAAGGTGACCTGACAGTGTGTGGAAATTATTGAACAATATCACTAATATCACACAGTAGCAAAATCCTGCTAAAGATTTTCCAGAAAAAAACTTGAGCAATACATTGACAGAGAGCTACCAGAAATACAGGCTAGGTTTAGGAGAGGTTGCAGCACTAGGGACATTATTGTCTATGTCAGATGGATCTTGTCAGAAAGCAGAGAGTACAAGAAGAATGTTTATCTGTGTTTTATTGACTATGCAAAGGCATTTGACTGTGTGGATCACAATAAATTGTGGCTAACCTTGAGGAAAATGGAAATTCCAGGACACATAATTGTGGTTATACTAAAACTAAACCTATACTTGGACCAAGAATCAGTCCCCAGAACAGAGCAAGGAAACAGTACTTGGTTCAAAATCAGAAAAGGAGTGTGTCAGGGATACATCCTGTCCCTCTCCCTTTTCAGTCTTTATGCGGAACAGATCATTTGGGAAGGAGGGGGTTATAAGGAGGAGTGTGTCATCAAGGTTGGAGGAAGACTCGTTAATAACCTACGATATGCAGATGACACACTCTTGCTTGCTGAAATTGAAGAAGACCTGAAGCACTTGCTGCAAAAGATCAAAAATTGTAGTCTTCAATATGGATTGAAGCTCAACATCAAGAAGACAAAGATTCTCACCACTGGGCCAATTGGAAGCACCATATTAGATGGAAAAGAGATTAAGGTTGTTAGCAATTACAGCTTCTCAGATCCACAATCAGCACTCTTAACGTCAGCAATCAGAGAAGCAAAAGATGAATTGCATAAGGAAAATTTGCTGAAGAGCAACAATGTCAGTCTAGAGATAAAGTGCACTTAAACCAGGCCATGGTCTTCTCAATCACTTGTTATGCTTCAGAGAGTTGGACAATGACGAAGGATGACAGAAGAAGAGTAGATGCATTTGAGTTGTGGTGCTGGGAAAGAGTCTTGAACATACCATAGACTGTCAAAAAAACAAATCAGACTGTCTTGATGAGGGTGAAACCAAGTCTCTCCTTGGAGGTTAGGATTTTGAAGCTCCGCCTGACATACTTTGGGCATAGGGCCAAGAGAGGCCAGGCCTTGGAGAAGGACATCATTCTCAGAAGGGTAGATGGACAGTGCAGGAGTGGGAGACCCCAGATGAGATGGATTGATAAATGGGATAATGGGGAGTGATGTGTTGGAATTAGTGAGACTAGCTCAGGAGAGGGAAGGGTTCAGAGCTGCTGTACATAGGGTTGCTATACATTGCAGGTGACTCAGTGTCATACTATAACAAGAACATACTATAACAGGTTTGGAAGCAGGAGTGGCATCCCCTTTCTAAACAACATGCCTCTGGAAACTCTATGAACTTTGATAAGTGTTGATAGTTGTAGAGGGACTTCAAGCCTTTTGTTCACAGGGTCACTATGAGTCATGCTTACCTTGAAGGTAATCAACAACAACAACAACATAGTAAAGATTGTAAAGGTGCAACAACACCAGACAATTTAGATAAAGTGACTTTGAGTCAAGGATCCACACAACAAAACCAAATAAAAAATAAAACTAAAACCAAACTCCCTGCCCTTGGGTTGATTTCCATTGGTGGAAATCCTCTGTTGGTTTCTCACAGCTATAAATTGGTTTCTCACAGCTGTAAATCTTAACAGGAGGATATTTAAATTTTTCTCTGTAGAAGCCACTGATGAAGTCAAATTCCAAGAGCTATGTGACATTTTGGTTATCAGTGCAACAGAGTATGGACTACACCAACAGGGATCCTTTTTAACAGAAGTTAATTATTGAAATACTTTTATATCATCACAGAGAAGTGAGTGTCAAAGAACATAAGAAGAAGAAGATATTAAAGACTTTTGTTATTTACTTATGTTGTTGTTGTTAAGTTCCATCAAGTTGAGCACAACAAATAGTGACCCTGTGAACTTTGTTCTATAACTATTGTCATTTCTCTAAGTTCATAGAGGTTCCAGAGGCATTTTGTTTAGGAAGTCAACACCACTTCTGCTTCCAAACCTGTCTTAATCTAGGAGCTCTACCAAACACTATCCACCATGGGTAACCATTATGACATTTAACACACCAGTGGCACAATGTTCAGCATCATTATACCCTCACATTGCCTTGTTGTTGTTGTTGTTGTTGTTGTTATGTGCCGTCGAGTTGCTTGTGACTCATAGCGACCCTGTGTACAACAGCCCTAAACTCTGCTCTGTCCTGTGCCAATCACACTGTCTCTGACACTCCGATCCCGATTATCCCAGTCACTGAATCAATCCACCTCATAGAGGGCCTTCCTCTCCTGCGCCGTCCCTCCACCCTCCCAAGCATGATGTCCTTCTCCAAGGACCGGTCTCTCCTCACAACATGTCCAAAGTATGTTAGACGGAACCTCAGAATCCTTGCCTCCAAGGAGCCACCCTGTTTAACCCTTTCCAGGACTAATCTGTTTGTTTTCCTAGCGGTCCATGGTATTCTCAGTACTCTTCTCCAGCACCACAGCTCAAAGGCATCAATTCTCCTTCTATCCTTCTTGGTTATTGTCCAACTCTCTGATGCATAACAAGTGATTGCGAAGACCGTGGCCTGTATCAGACGCACCTTAGTCTCCAGAGAGACACCATTGCTCTTAAGTACTTTGGAGCGGTCCCTAACAGCAGACTTTCCCATGGCAATGCGCCTTTTCATTTCCTGGCTGCTGGTACCAAGACTGTTGACTATGGAGCCAAGCAAACTAAAGCTGTGTACAATCTCAATCTTCACCATCCATCCTGATGCTTCCAATTGGTCCAGTGGTGAGAATCTTTGTCTTCTTGACATTGAACCTCAATCCATATTGTAGGCTGCAGTCCTTGACCCTCTGCAGCAGGTGCTTCAGGTCCTCTTCAGTTTCAGCAAGCAGGGTTGTGTCATCTGCATAATGCAGATTGTTGATTAATCGTCCACCAATCTTGACCCCACATTTCTCCTCATAGAGCCCAGCCTCCTGAATAATCTGTTCTGCATATAGGTTGAAAAGGTATGGAAATAGGATTCATCCCTGGCGTTAGCTTAAAGGCCAGTCACAGTCGCCGCTCATCTTCCCAGGTAATCTGAAGATGCCAAAAACCGCGCGACACATTACCTTAGTACAGCAAATTGACAACCAGTGCTGTACAACTTAGAAGAAAGTTTATTCCAAACATAATTAACACCAGACCTGAGGGCCACAGGCCTGCAGCCCCGAGAGCCCAGCCCACCCTGCAGGACCTGATTGGCTCTAAACAAGAGGCTTCTAGATCACAGCTCACTGTTAGCCAAATCCAGCAAGTCCGGTCAGCTCACACATGGCTGTAATAAAACAAGTAAAAACAAATAGTAAATAAAAACAAACATTCCGCATCCAAACTTCAACCAAAACAAGAACTTACCTTTCAGAATCCAATCCCTTCAAACATAAGCCTCATTGCTGGTGTTGTTAGATGTCATCAGTCACCTGCAATCCATAATGACCCTATGTACAGCAACTCTGAACCCTCCGCTGTCTTAAACCAGTGTCACTAATTCCAACACACCAACCTTCCCCCCACCCCAATTGCCCCAGTTACTATATCAATTTATATCATCCAGGGTCTTCCTTTCCTGAGCTGTCCCTCCACACTGTCTCTTCCACGCATGGTGTCCTTTTCCAAGGACTGGTCTCTCCTGGCCACGTACACAAAGTATGTGATATGAAGCTTCAAAATCCTAGCCTCCAAGGAGAAACATGGTTTTACCCTTTCCAAGATAGACCTATTTGTTTTTAAGGCAGTCCAAAGTAAGTTAAAGACTTCATCAATATCACAACTTGAAAGCATTGATTCTTCTTCTGTCATCCTTAGTCATTTTTGCTAAGCATCAGAAGCCAGTTATAATTGGATTATGTAATGCTTTTTATACATTTAATCTTATTTTAAAGTGATCTGATTAATCCCATTTATGTCATTTTTACCACAGTTTCCTCTTGTCACTTAAAAGAACATATTTTTAGATTCTGGGGATTAGGCTGAACATCTTGGAGAGAGGCCTTTATTTTGCCTACCGAGTGACAGATGGATAAGAAATCAAGTTGCTACTTAAGTTAGTTCAGGAGAAGCAATATTATGAAATGTTAACTAGCATCTGAGTGTTCACGGTACTTAAGTATAATATTTGTACTTTCAATTTTATTAAGACATTTTAATTTTCCTATTTTTCTAAATATCTACTGCCAATTTCATATGTTAATCTTTTGTACAATAACTTGATAACTAGAAGCTAAAAGATAAAACCCAGAAAACTATACATGATCAGCAATAGAATCTCATAATTGCAGTTTCTCAAAATATTTCTCCCTCAATTGCAGACAGACATTTGTCCATTCCCTTTTTATGTTTAGAAAATTGAGCTATGCCCTACCTCAGTGTATCCTTTCATGATCTTGGAAATTCCTCCTTACAAGATTATTCCTACCACCAGCATTATAGATGTTCTCAAAAAAATTCATTTTCTATCCCACCAACTTAATATCCTTTACATAAGTCCTCCCAAATCAATTACAACTTCTCTTTGCATATCTTGTAGGACTTTTCCTAAAAACCTTTGTATAGACTGGAACACTTTAGTCTTTACATTGATACCTTTGCTCCTTTGTACTTTAAAGAATTCTTGGACATCAGATTTGCCCAATATAATATACTCTAATTTCTTAACTGCTGCTTAGTTAGGCATTGATTGTGGGTATAACTAAAAATCATTCTTGGATATGGTGTAATAAGATGAGACCCTGGAGTTGGAAGGCACTGAAAATGAAACTAGGGAAGAGGTGTCTCCTCAAAGTTGTGTCTACCATAATGATAAAAAAGTGGTAAAGCTTTCACCCATTGAATGACTTTCATTTACTGATGTGGCAAAACTCAAAAGGAGGAGAAATAGCTACAAACATCCATCAATAATTGGAACATAAAATGTCTGAAGTATGAATATAAAATGTTGAAAGTTGAAAAAAAATGAATTGAAACACACAAAGGTCAACATGAAAGGCAGGAGTGAAGTGGGATTAAATGGTATTGGCCATTTTTAATCAGATAATTACATGGTAAACTATGTCAGAAATGACAAATTGAAGAGGAATAGTGTGGCATTCACTGTAAAAAAGAGCATTTCAAGAACTATTTCCAGTATGATATTATGAGTGATAGGATACTGTCCATGTTAGAAATTAAGGACTGCGACAGACTTGGTGACAACAATGAGGTGAAGAGTAAATGATAGAATTTTATATACTTATTTACTCTACTAATATCGGGTTTTTTTCCAAAATATAGCTATGATTATATACATGAACTTCACCTGATGGACTACAAAGGGATCTTATTGACTAAAATCGTTAAAAGAATTGATGGAGAAGGACAACATCAGCAGTCAAAATGAGGCCTGGATCTGACTGCAGAATAGACCAACTACTCATAAATACATTCAAACTGAAGGTAAAGAAAATTAAAATAAATTCATGAGAACTAAAATATGACTTTAAATATATCCCAACTGAATTTTAAAACTGAAGAGTTGATTTTATGAAGTGACACTATTGACCAAAAACTAGATAAATTTTGATAAGACAAGGACATGATTTATGAATAAAGCAAAAGATCAGTACAAAGACAGGAAAAGAAAGACCTAAGTGATGTCAGAAGGTGATGTGAAACTTGCATTGTGATGAAGAGTCAAAATACGGAAAAGGAATGCTGAGGTAAGAAAGATAAACACGAGATTTCAAAGAGCAATTCAAGAAGACAAAACAAAGAATTATAGTGAAATGAAGAAGGTCTTGGAGTTAAAAAATCAAAAGGAAAGAACATGTTAAGTATTTCTTGTGCTAAAAGAGCTGAAAAACAATTCAAACCTTGAGTTGGGATGTTGAAATATTCTATGGGCAAAATTTTGAAAGATGCAAGAAGCATCAAAAGAAGATGGTAGGAATATACAGTCATTGTACAAAAATTGAAACATTACAATAATTAGCAAATGATTAAGAACCAATAGTACTGATGGAAGAAGTTCAAGCTGCCCTAAAGTTTTTTGAAAAAAATAAGGCTGCAGAAAAGTGATGGCATACTGATTGAAGTGTTTCAGCAAACAGATCCAACCCTAGATGTGTTCATCAGTCTCTACCAACAAATGTGGAAGGACACTACCTGGAAAACTGACTGGAATAATTAAAAGGAAATAGTCCAACAGACTACGGAAATTATAAACAATATAAAATCTTGCTAAAAATTACTAAAAATGGCCAGAATGGTACATCAACAAGGAACTGCTAGAAATTCAAGCTGGATTCAGAAGAAGGATGGCATAAAGGATCTCATTGCTGTTGTCCAATGGATCTTGGCTGGAAATACAGAATACTAGAAAGATGTTTACTTTTGTTTTATTGACTATAAAAAAGTATTTCTTGTTTTTATTGTTAAGTGTTGTTGAGTTGTAGATGACTCATAGCAACCCTATGAATGAAAGACCTCAACACTTGTGTGATTTTCATCCTTTCTCCAAGTTCATAGCATTTCCCGAGGCAGGTTATTTCAGAAGTGGATGCTACTCCTGCTTCTAAGCTTTTTCAATCAGGGAGCTCCACCAAACACTGTCCACCATGGGTAAACATTATCACATTTGACACATCAGTGTCACAGTGTTTAGAATCACAGCAACCACGAGTTACCTCTGTACAGCAAATGGACAGACCAGTGCTATATCGCTTAGAATAATGTTTGACTGAAAACAACTAAAACAAGGCATGATTGGATGGATCATTAAATTATGGCTATTATCATGAAAAATGGTAATTCCAGAACACTTAATTGTTCTTATGTTAATCATATACACAGAGCAAGAAAAGGTTTTCTAAACAAAATAAGGAACTGTGTGCTTTAGTTATTTTATTAATTTTAATGAACATTTACAGAGATTTTGGATTTCCATTCATTCATTGTTGCATTTTTCTCCCTAACCACCCCTCCCCCTCCAGCTCACCCTTCTCTTTGAAAAGTAAAAGAAAAATTCCTTCATTGGTATACAATCCCCCACCCCCCCTCGCCAGTACACTCCACTGTGCAACCTTCATTCTGGACTCTTGTCATAATCATAATAACTAATCGTATATTGCTTTTAAACTGTTCTCTCCCTTATCTGTTTCAATGCAGTATACATGATTTATCCATTTTTTTTCAGTCTCACCCCAACCCTGATATCAGACCCATTCTACAACAGTGGCACTATGCAGTATTCGCTTTTTGTGACTGATAAATTTCACTCAGCATAATATCCTCCAGGGTCAATAATTTTTAATAATATTGCATGAGGTCCTTGTTTTTCAATGCAGCATAGTATTCCATTGTGTGAATATAAAAAAAAAATATATGGAACGTTTCACGAATTTGCGTGTCATCCTTGCGCAGTGACCATGCTAATCGACTCTATATTGTTCCAGTTTTAGTATATGTGCTGCCAAAGCAAGCACTGCATGCTTTATTTTTTAAATTGGGAAAATGTGAATCAGAGTTGTATCTTTTCTCCATAATTATTCACTCATTAGACTTAAAAATAATTTGAAAAGCTGAACTCTTTGAACAACTACGTGGCATCAAGATTGGAAGGGGACTCATCAGAAACCTGTATTATTCAGACAATACAACCTTGCTTGCAGAAAATAACGATTTAAACCACTCACTGCAGAAGAACAAAAACTGCAGCTTTCAGTATAGATTATATCATAACAGTAAGACAACAAAAATCTTCACTATTGGACAAGTAGGAAATATCACAATAGATTGAGAAAAGACAGACATTCTCAATGATTTCATTTCATGTGGATCCACACTTAACACCCATGGTAGCAGCAGTCAAGAAATCAAAGGACTGTTACTCTGGAGAAATCTGTTAAGGACATCTCCAAAGTGCTGAAGAATAAGGATCTCCATTTTAAAGGCTAAAGTGTGACTTATCCAAGAGATGGGTTTTTTTGTTTCCTATTTATCTAAAATTTTGACAATCAATTAAAAAAGACAAGATTTAAGTGCATTTAAGTCAATAATATTTTTTGATAATTTGTTATACCTGTTGTTGTTATATACCCTTAAGTCAGAATTGACCCAAAGCTGACCCTTCATTGGATTTTCAGAGGCAGTTAGTTAATTGCATGAGAGGAAACTGATGGACTCAAATACATGCCTTTGTGTTGGTAGCACAGTTCCTTAACACTAGGCCAGCAGAACTCCCTGAATAGATTTGAATTGTACTGTTAGCAAGAAGTATTAAATGTACTATGATTGTCTGCCAGAAGATTTAAAGAAAGCTTTCTAGAAGGAAGTGAGTACAACCAGATAGCTGCTTTTAGGCAAGGAAGGTGAAACTTTGTCACACTTACTTGGAGTATATTTTTGAGAGGAATCAGTCCTTGAATTGAGACATCATGCTGGGAAAAATAAAGGTTCAATTAAAGATAGTAAGACCCTTAAGGAGATGGCTGACAAAGTGACTACCACAGTGGGCTTGAGCACAACTGAGATTATGATTCTGTGGAATGGTGAAGGATAGGATAAGGTTCAGATCTGTTGTTGGTGAGGCTGCCATTTTGAAGGGCAACTAGTAATAATAACAAAAACAGACTGTAGATGAAAAAAATATATATATATATCAACCCTCTTTTCTTTATATAACTTAATGTTTTCAAATCTGCCATTTCTGCTCTAGGTTTAATCTTATCCTTTTACTAACCCAACATGGACCTGAGTAGGATGGCTAATAATAACTGGAAATGCAGAACTCATTCTTGCCAATTCAATTTCCCTTCACCTTAAAGGACAGCATAGAACTTCCCCATAAAAGATTCTATGATTGAAAATCTTTCTCGAAGTTAATTACCACAACCTTCTCCAAGACAAATTGGTGAGTTTGAATTTCTCAAATTTTGATTAGCAGCTTAGACATTTTAACCACTCCTGGCTTCCTGGAACAGCTATGAAGGTCTAACATTGATCTTTTAGTCAGGCGGTACTGAGATAACCAAGGAGAAGGAGTCCTGATCCTCAGACTTCTCTACATTTCTCTACTTCCTGACAAAATTGCCCTGATAGATAATGACGTTTCCTCTAAAGTAATTCCATATTGTAGGAGGACTTGACACTTACCCTGAACTCAAATACTGCATGAAATCAGACTTCATTTGTGGTTGGAATGAAACAGGTAGTTAGAAGGGGAAGGTAAATAAAACACAAGTCAACAGAATGCACACTCCCTTCAACCAGGAGGGCCAACTTCTTCTCAACTAACCTTTTGTTGATTTTATAAACTCAGAAAAGTGAGGAAAAATCTCCTTTACATAAATAAAACCAAAAGGACTTCAACTTGCATGCATTGTATCCTGATCAAGTAAATTCATCCCTTCATAAAAATAATCTGAAAATTATTGATTTGTTTATGCCTTCCTATGGGGTTTGTCATAAATGCGAATCAACTCAAATACAAAAGCCTTGGATTTTGGTTTATTTGGCTTGTCCCAGTCACAAAGGGACAAATATTGCATGGTGCCACTGTTGTAGAATGGGACTGTCCTTGGGGTTGGGGAGAGACTGAGTAATATGGGTTCAATAATGTATGCTGCTCTGA
>NW_006399916.1:1767151-1769465 GCF_000299155.1 Elephantulus edwardii
GTGGAGAAAACAGTGCAACAATGAATGAATGAAAAACCAAAATCTCTGTAAATGTTCATTAAAACTAATAAAATTTAATAATAAAAAAAGAATATAGATTTACCATCTTTTGCTTTTTAATTTCCTTTTGTGCCTCACTCATTTGAATTTTCTATTTTTTTTCCCTCTACAGTTTGTTCATAAGCACACTACTTTGGACTTCATTCAGGCTACTTTATGTTCATGCTTCTGGTTAAGGTTGGCCAATAGGAGGAGGTGATTGTTAGATGCTGTTTTCATGCTCCTAGTTAAGGCTGGACAATACAAAGAGATGATTGTTGTTAGATGTTGTTAGGTCAGCGCTGACTCAGGGGAACTATGTACAACACCTTGACAACTTGTCTGAAGAGGTTAAAACAAAGCACACTTTCTTCTAGTTCTAAAGATGCTGTTAATCATTAGTATGAAAATTAAAACTTTTTATTGTTAAATACATTAGACATTTGTAGGGGAATAAAATACCATGTTTTAATCTAATGTTGAAATTACCATGTTCCTTACTTTAAATAGTCACCGGTAACTATCATATATGGCATTTAGGAAAGTATACTGTTACTCTCTTTTCATAAGCAGGTGGCAGAGATAGGGTTCTGAGTATCTTTTCTCCAGCTCTTTCTCTGTTCTGGCATGGTAACCTGGCAGTGGTGTGTTCTTGAATTAATGTGCCCACTGAGACAGCCACTTGCCCATAACTTCAGTTCTACTTTTCCCAACACTAGAACTGAGTATAATTCCCAGTTTGGGATGTTGCTAGCCTTTATGCACCTGAAGATTCATTGGTTTCCTCAACTCTGCCCATAATTCTGCTAATGAACCACCATTTAATTTTCCTAGGAATCTAACTTTTAAATGCTTTGCATTCCCTGTCAGAATCCTGACTGATAAATATCCCAAAGTTTTCTCTGAGGAAAGAACTTGGGCTTAGAAGGATAGGTCTCTAAGGTCTTATATCTAGATCCAGTACATTTATGATAGAGTGATAGGAGCTTGTAGGAAAGTTTCAGCTGTAATACCCAGATCACATTCAATGCAAGGGCATCAGACTGTGACAGAGAGCACACAGAATACTCATTTTCACACTGTGCAGAGCCCAGTTAACTGACATGGAGAGAAAAAGACAACACATTCATTGAATACATTTGACCTTCCTTCAATTCCAGTATGTCAAGCTCTGAATCCCTTAGCTCTGACAAGTCTCAAATGTTCAGTTGTGCCAACCCCACTTGTCAGCATTTTGAACTACCTGTAACTATAACCCTTTCAAAAACCTTTTTATAATAAATTCACAGCCCATCTCAGCACTTCAAAATCTGTTATATATACTGGATTAAGTCAGGGTTAACAAGAATTTTGTCTTCTCTCACCATAAATGGTTCTTCTAAATAGGTACATTAATGTATTCACCATGGGTCAGTCAATAAGAAATAGAAATGATTTTTCATTATGTAAGTATTTTGAGTCATAGTTATGTTGCCCTCTCTTTCATAGGAACAGCATGTTGAAATAAAAAACAATGCCCTTTAGACAAAAGATCATTACAATTGTAATTTAAAAGGCATTCTTATTTTTGTTGTGTTTAAAAATTATTACTAATGTTTCTTTATTCTTTTGAAATAATTGAGTGATATAAGTATACTTTCAGTCCTTTGCTTATTCTGTAACTACTTTATATGCCATAGATACATTTGGTGTTCAAAAACAACTGTCTCCATAATCAATAAAGACTAGCAAGTGAATATGCACTCACAAGGAGTTTCCCCAGGAAGGAGTATACACACAAGTATCAACAATTTCACCTGAATGCATGTCTTCTACCTTGAAAAACTGACTTGTGATTTTGCTCCACAAATTCTTGGTAGACTCTGCTCCTATTCACTACAGAGTTGGTTTAGGGATTCAGAGTTGGAAGAAAAGGAAAGTTTTTCACCACCATCAGACAGTAGATTTAATAAGGAGAAAATAAAATAAACTTCATGGTCCAGAAAGAATTCTTCCAACTCTAGTCATGTCAGCAATTTGAATCATCCTCCCTGGAGCAGTCCAGCAACACAACTTCATAAATAGGAGTCAAATGATGTGGAAAAGCTTCATAAAAGAATGGTAAAGTATGATGAAATGGTACTGTGATTATATTTTTTTACAATTTGTCTTGTTCGCTGAGTTTCTCACAATCCCTGTCCCCTGAAGCAATATAACGCTCTAATTGTTTCAATAAACATCATTCTGACTAAACTTGGTTATTTCCACAAAGGAACTAATGTAATTATATATATAT
>NW_006399916.1:1769565-1776809 GCF_000299155.1 Elephantulus edwardii
ATGGTAAATGGCTGGTTCATCAAAGGTCTTCCATAATGCCTTCTGACAATTAGCTAAGACAATTGTATTAGCTATGAACTTGATTGTTATTATTGTCACTTGAATGATAACATTTTCATCTCAGTAAAAAATGGTTATATTTCTTGCTCAGCTGTGCTTTATTAATAGAGTTAAAGAAATACTGTAAAAAGAAGAAATACTGTCTGTTATGTTTTGTATACCAAAAATATCTAAGATGATGATGATCTTTAAAAGACTGCAAATCATAGAATTCAAATTATGCAGTCCCACCTATTTTTTCTTAGTAGCTATGGTCTCTTAGTATTCCTGGACTTTTTAGGATAAAGAAAATGTCTGCTTGACCATTAAAATGTGTTAATTACGATAACTTTCCCCCTTGGATTTCCATGCATATTTTACTAGTTAGCCTTCTATTTCTGCAGTCATTGTCTTACGCAGTATTTATCCTTATAAGACTGAGTTAGTTCACTTAGCTTAATGTTCTCTAGGCTCTCCCAAGTTATACAGTATTTTTCAAAATCATTGCTCCTGATTGCTACATAGTATTCCATTGTGTGAATGTACCATGATTTCTCAATCCATTAGGTTGTGGTTGGACATTTGGGCTGTTTCCTTGTTCTTGTCATGGTGAATAATGCTGCTATGAACATTAGTATACAAATCTTCGTTTGTGTCTCAGTTCTAATGCCTTTGGGGTATATTCCTAGTAGTGGAATAGCTGAGTCAAATGGAATTTTTGTGCTCAACTTTTTTGAGGAAATGCCAAACTGCTTTCCAGAGTGGTTGTACCATTTTACAATTCTATCAAAGTGTATCTGAGTTCACATCTCTTCACATCTTCTCCAATGTTGATTGCTTGTTGCCTTACTAAACTTTGTCACTGTTACTGGTATAATATGGTATTTCACTGTGGTTTTCATTTGCATCTCTTACTACCCGTTATTTGGAGTCTTTCTTCCTGTGTCTGTTAGCCTTCCAGATGTCTTCTGTGAAATGTCTTTTGCTCATTTTGTGATTGTGTTATCAGTCTTTTTCTTCTGGAGGTCCAGGAGTATTCTGTAAAATTCTGTTATGAGGCCCTTGTATGAGGTGATATTGCCAAACATTTTTCCCAGTTGGTAGGTTTTCTTTTAACCTTATTGGAGAAGGTTGAGGATGGGTAGGAGTGAAATCACAGTGTTTCACAATTTGACGGGTGGAGGAAAGGGGTAAAGGAAATGGGAAAGATATAGTAGAGACTTGAAAAGATAGGATAATGGTAGTCATAATACAATGGTAATTAATTTTATAAAACATAATAAATGGTAATGATGATATGTAACACGATGTGAGTGAATAATAGTGTGAAACACAATATATACAAACTTTATAAGCAACCAAAATGGAATTTTTTAGGGGGCGGGGAAATGTGATGATTGTGTTTTGAGTACCATCAGATTTGAATCAATTCATAGCTGACCTTGCAGTGGGTTTCAGAGGCTATTAATTGCATGGGTGGAGATTCCCCATCTTTCTCCCATGTAAGAGCTGATGAATTTGAACTGTGTACCTTTGTCTTGGCAGTTCAACTCCTTAACACTAAGACACCAGAGCTCCCTAATCATGTAATTCCTTATGCCACAGGAGTCTCTTGTGATTCTCTCCTAAATCCATCCATCTCCAAATAGTGTGCTGCAAGGAATTGCAGAGAGAAAGCCCACATACTCTTGAGCTTTCTCTCTTTCTCAATTTTCCAGTAACACACACAAACACTGCTGAGGTTTGATGTTGTCAGTTTTGAAGCATACTCAAAGAGCAAACAAAATAAAAGGCAAGTGTTAGAAGCAAGCTTAAATATTTCCTGTCTTCACTATTTTTCCTCTGATATTTACCATCTATAAACTTTGGGCATATTGTCAGGAGTGGCCTGTCCTTGAAGAAGGATGCTTTGGTTAGAAAAGCAGAGCATCAGAGGACAGGAAGATCTACAACAGGATGGAATGATGTATTGACTGTGGCAATGGCACAATGGAGATCTTGAACAAGACATATGATAGAACAATTTTCAGTCTGTTGGATATGTTGTCACAGATGACTAGATGATAGCTCACAAAAAACATGTATTTATACTAAGAGGATAAATAATGAATACTGGATTGGAACAGATGAAGGAAATAACTGTTTAAAAGGAATGTATGATTAGACCGTCTTTGTATAGCAACAGTCTAAAATAAGAGATACATAGAAAAGTGGACTTGGGGAAGGTTGAGGGGAGAAGAGAGGAAATTATGCAACAATGAGTAAATATTTAAGGTAAACTGTGGGGGTTAAGGAGGAACATGTGTAACAATGAATGAGAATACAACTTTTCTGAAAACTTTCATTAAAATCACAATTTGAAAAATTGTTACTTAATAAGCAACATTTGAGTATTCTACTCTTCTCTGCCTGTAAACCAGGAGTCATGTTTGCTCAACCTTGTTCCTGTTGTTTTACCTTCTTATCTCACTTTGTATGATTCCTGGAAGTAGATGAATGGACATGACTTTCCACATGTTCTTCCAGCAACGTCAGCAAGATAAGGCCCTGACTTTTATCCTTAGTGTCTTCAAATAGCAACATGACTAAAAATAATGGTACATAAAAAGATATTTTTCATATTGGTAAAACATAATTAAATCAATAGTTGGGTATTTGTTCTCAGTTGAGAACCTGGATGTACCCTTCTCACTGAACAAAATCTGGAGTACACTTCAAATACAGCTTGGTGTGCATTTTCCCCAGACAGTGCAGTTGAATGTGAAGCACAAAATAAATATATGCATTACAAAGAAACTTGAAGCATTACCAAACGCAAACCCTTAATTCTCTAAATGAGAAAATAGGCTCAAGACAGTAATCCCATAAGCCGAGTCCTTACTGGCTCTTTTTCCCTAAGAGGTAGGATCAGTGTTCGACATGTTACTCTAGGATGTTCTGTGGAAAGGGCTGAGTGATGATCATAGCCAAGTTTCAACATCATTTAATCTCCAAGAGAAGTTGTTATTGTTTTCCATTGAATCAATACCAACCCACAGCTGATCCTGCATGGGTATTCAGAGGCAGTAAATTCCACGGGAGGAGATTGTCCATTCTTCTTACATGGGGCAACTGTGGATTCGAACCATATACCTTTGGATTGACAGCATAATTCCTTATCATGAAACCAATAAAGTCCCTAGGGGTAACAAAAGGCTAACACAATTGATTGACTATTAGCTGAAGGATTTGAGTGTACCCAGGAGGTCCTCAGAAGAAAGATTCAGCTGATTTCTTTCTAAAAAAAAAAAATAATAAATCAGTCCTTGAAAACTCTATAGAACAGAGTTCTACCCTGATACCCAAGATCTCAGCATATATCAGAACGGACTTGAAGGAGGATAACTAGGAGGTGGTACTCTCCCTCTGGAAAAACAGTAATGTGATCAGATCAAATTTCTCTTTAGAGTCACAACCTCATATATTTCACTTTTGCAATCTTACAAAACAAGACTCTATGTCTTCTCAAATCGAATAATTCTTCTTGTATTTTTTGTTTGTTGTTGTTATGTGCCATAAAGTTGCCTGTGACTCATAACAACCCTATGTACAACAGCTCTGAACCCTGCTGTGTCTTGGGCCAATCTTATTGTTTCTGACACATTACCCATTACCCTAGTCAATGAGTCAATCCATGTCATCCTTTGCCTTGCTCTCTTGCACTGTCCCTTCACCCTCCTAAGCATGATGTCCCTCTCCAAGGACTAGTCCTTCCTTGCAACATGCCCACAGTATGTTGGACAGAGCTTCAGAATCCTTTTATATATATATATATATATATATGAAAATAAATTGCATTGGCACAGTGACTGCAACAATGGAATTGAGCATGATGGAGATTGTGAGAGTAGTGCAGGTTAAAGTTTCCATTTGTTGTTCATAGAATAGCTGTGACTCAGCATTGACTCAACAACACCTAAAATAACACACATATTTATGCAAACACTGCTGTATGTGTTGCAAACATATTCCTCTTTGAGACAAAGACTCCTGCTCTTAAAAATTAACATTCCCTTTGGGAAACAATAACACATCTATTGAGAAAAATATAAGGAGACTTGGAAGAAGTTAAAATAATTGGGTCAAGGTTTAAGGTGATAGAGAAGTAGATGGTGCAGTTTCCAACATCGAAGGTGGTAGTGAGTGTAGTTCTTATTGAAAAGGTGAAGTAGGAGCAAAGGCTTGAAGAAGGTTAGGGAATTTGCTAAGAGAATGGCTAGTAATATCATGCTGGGGAAAAGAGAGAGACTTTCAATGTGATGAACTGACACATTGACTGCAGTAATGGACTTGTCCACAGCAGAGACTGTGAAGATAGGTTAGGAAAAGGGAACAACTAGAGCAAAAATCTTAAGGATGAAGCAGACCCTATGTGTCTAAAGGTGGACAAAGAGACAGGTGCAGTGGAACAAATGCATTAAGCATATAGTGCTGGCAGCCCTCCTTTCTTGATTCCTCCATTGTCTTGGTGAGGAGACTGATCCAATATAAGTATATATGCCAGATGTCCTTAAGAGAATGTAGACCCAAACTTGAATGCCAACATCATAGCTACTGAAGCAACATGAGGATGAGAAACAGAGAAAAGGACATTCAAGTAATTTTGTCATTTGTTGTTCACTGTTGTTGACTTGACTCCTTTGTATAAATGAACATTGCCCAGTCTTTAGAATTGATCTAGAATCCCATCCATATTATCAATCACTGTGCACATTGAATGTCTTCTTATCTAGGGGGCTTATCACTAAGCACTGTTTTAGTGTAATCCACAGGGTTTCATCAGCTGAATTTAGTCAGGCCTTCATTTTGAGTCAAATCTAGTCTAGGATTTGAGCTGGAGCCTGTTCATCATAGATGAACTGAATTTGGAATACTGGTGGCAAAGCTTCTAGCATCACACGATGACAAACAGGTAGGAGGTGATATGACTATTACACACATGATGCTAGGATTATTGCATAATTGTTATGGGTCCAGATTTTTAAGCTATTAAAAGAAGAGCTGGATTATATAATTTCTCAAGGTTCCTTCCAGCTCTCACATTCTATTTCAACACCAGCAATTCTATTAGAGCAGTGGCATAGTAATCAAAAGCGGTGAAGTCAGGAATATACTGCTAAGGAGCTGCTGAAGTAACATCACATATTCTGGCATAATTGTGTCATCATGTCAAAAAGACTTCAGATTCAGTTTATAAAAGCCAGTCATAAATAAAGGCACTTCAGAGAATAGTTCTCATGTGATTATATATATAAAAATAAATATATATGCATATATACACATATATTCATATATACACACACATATGTATGCATACATACACACACATACACATATAGATAAAATGCATTCATGATTATTGACCCAAAGTTAGAATTTCAAATCACAATTGCAGCTATAGATCTTATTCAACACCATCATATTTTAAATAAATTGTAAAATACTTGCTCGGTTCTTTTCCCTACTCTTTTTCAAAAACCTATCTCTCTCTCTCTCTCTCTCTCTCTCTCTCTCTCTCTCTGTGTGTGTGTGTGTGTGTGTGTGTGTGTGTGTGTGTGTGTGTGTGTGTGTATGTATATGCACTCACACCTATTACCATTAGTCTTTCTGAATCATATGAGGACAAGGTGTAGTTTTTTGGTGTCCTATCACTTCCACCATAATTGGTCACTTTTTGAATCTACACTAACATCTATAGATTTGATGCATTCCAGAGTGGATGTGAGCTTCAGAGGTTTTGTGGTGGTGTTTTGGTTAGATGTCCTCAAGTCAATTACAACCCATAGTGACCCTATGAACAACAGATCTGAACCCTGTCCTATTCTGTGCCATCCTCACAATCTCTGACTCACTCCAGCCCATTGCTGCAGTCACTGTGTCAAACCATCTCATTAAGAGTCTTCCTCTCCTTTGTCATCCTCCCACATTTCTGTGAATGATGTTCTTCTCCAAAGATTATCCTTTCCTAGCAACTTGTCTGCAGTATTTAAGACAAATCATCAGTCTCCACAGAACACTCTGGCTGCACCTTTTCAAAGACACATCTAGTTGTTCTTTTGACATCTTCTTGTACACCACAGTTCAAAGTCATCACTTCTTCTATCATCCTTATTTATTATGCTGCTCTCAGATTCATAGCAAGTGTTTAAAAAGACCATCACCTGAGCCATTTGCACCTTAGTCTTCAAATTGACAAATTATTGCCCCTCAATAACTTGGGAGAAATCCCTGACTGCATACTTACAGGTTTTTAATTATTGCTTTTTCAGAAGCATATTACCAGATACAACACCCTTCAAGGCACTCCTGGATGAAATTGAACATCAGATTTTTAGGTAATAAGCAAGCATACCATTAAACATTTGCCTTGCCCATGGACTCATGTCTCCATTATACAGGATGCCAAATAAAGAACTGGTTGATATACCACCCAGTCCACAAATTCCACTCAAATTTCACATAGTAGTCCATTGAAATTTTGTGAGGTTTTGTTCAGGGGTGGGGGGTTGTTTTTTTATGGTCAAGATTGCCATGCAGAAGCTCAAGCTGACATACATGCCTCTTCCTATCTACCTAACTAGAAGATATCCTCCATTTTCCTCTGTTCTTCTTTTGCCTCACAGTTTTAAAAATCTTATAAATCTTATTTAATTCAGTTGAATCTGAATTAAATATTCTCTAATATTCCCTCATCACTCACTTTAGACTCTGCTTACTTGGCAGAAAAACACAGAAATGGTACTTTTCTTGGTGTTTTTATGCTGTTGATCTGCCCTCCAACAGTGTAAGTAACCTTGAACACCTACCTGGTCACTTATGTGTCTATAAACATTGACTACCATATAATCAAATATCTAAATTAAAACATCAAATAATTATATAAAATTAACATGAGGCAAAATCTTCTAAACACTCTGTGAATATATATGTATTTGTGTGTGCGTGTATACACACAATGTGCAATTTTTATTCCAAGAGAGATTTATTAATATTTTTTGTATGCCCTTGGGCTATTCATTATTTCTCACTAATGCCACAATTCAAATGGATCGCTTCTTCCCTTTTATTATAATTTTTTTTTTAATTATTATTAAATTTTATTAGTTTCAATGAACATTCACAGGGATTCTGGGCTTTCACTCCTTCATTGCCGCATCATTCTCTCC
>NW_006399916.1:1777473-1792663 GCF_000299155.1 Elephantulus edwardii
ATAATGTTGCATGAGTTCCTTGTTTTTTAATGCAGCATAGTATTCCATTGTGCGAATATACCACAGCTTCTCTAGCCATTCGTTTGTTGATGGGCATTTAGGTTGTTTCCAGTTCCTTGCTATTGTGAACAAAGTTGCAATAATTTATTATTCTTATAAATTGTGTTTCATGCATATGGATTGTTTCCTACAATTATATTTAGAAATTATATACGTAATTATGTATAATTACTATGAGACAGAATCTTCTAAACACTGTGTGAATATAATTGTGTATGTGTGTGCATATGTGCAATTTTTTTAGCATTAATGTTTACATTGACCCACTGTGAGCACTGCAGCTAAATAACATGAGAACTAATTAAAGGTATAAACAAGTAAAATAAGCATAGGGTATGTTTCAAGTAATATTTCTCAAACTTACATTTTCATAGTGTATATTTTAATAATGTTCTACATTGATGTATTGATGTACTTTGAGGCAATGTGACTACTGGGAAATTGGTATATGTATGGTTATAGGGATTTAAGCAATTATCAAATTTGTATACCAGAAGAGGTTTTATTTTAAAGAGTGCTTAAGTCATATGGGAGGCTGAGTCTGTCCTCTCCTAACCTCACAAGGGGGGACTCTTCCCATCTACAGCTTCCATAACAACAAACTATTCATTATAAGCCAGATATGTACCCATACCTACACCAATTCTAACCCCTCCAGGGCCCTCACTGGCCTCAATAATCTGTTACAGTGGCCACACAGAACTCATAGAACCATATATTTATGGAGTTTATAAAGGAAGCCAGTAGGATGCATCCTTTATTGAGGACAACTTCTTGGGCATGTTTTAAAGCCTTTGACCATCATCTTAGTGACTTTAAGTCACTGTTATAAAGCTGTTAGTTCTACCAGAAATAATATATCAACAAAGGTTTCCAGTAAGCTTGGTTGCAGGCTTCTAGCTCTGGCTCCAATGGGTCAGCTCTCATATTGTCCTCTGGCTCCACTGTTGCTGCTCTGTATGTTCGAGAAATTGTGGCCAAAGAATTTACTACATTTCCTGGGACTTTGCAGGGAAGGTAAAGAAAGTACCATTTGCAGCTGCTAAATCTTATCAATTTAGACCCCCTAGAATGACTAGACTAACCAATATCTTCCTTAATAGTCTTCACACTCTGTTTGCATAGTCCCACGCAGTCATGTGAAAAAAGAAAAAAACACCACCAAAGCAAATAGCCTAAGGTAGACATTTTAAACCATAATCCCATTGGACTACAGTACAGTTAGATAGTTAAATATTCTAAATGAAAGATTAATTCCACTTATAAACATGAAGGAAACAAGCACTTTTTCACAGCAGAAAAATAATAGAATTTCATAAATATGCCATTAAACAGCAGGATTATGTGTTCTATATCTCACCAAAAAGGGGAGGGAGAGTGGAGAATTGTCTGTAAGAAGCAAAGTTATCTGGTTTTATTGCTAGAATTAAAAAAGTTAAAAATATGGAAGCTGAAGCATTGAGAAGACCAAGGGAATGGGCAGGGGAAGTCTTGCTTGCTGCCCTTCTCTGTTTGCATAAGAGAACTGGAACCTCTGGCAAACCTCTATTTTGGCAACATCACACTTCTATGTCCAACTATGCAAAATTTGGTCCACGAACTAGCAGCATCATTATCATGTGGGCACTAATTAAAAATGCAGAATCCTGGGCCTCCCTCAGATCTACTGAGTCAGACTGAAGAATTTAACAGGATTCTCAAGTCATTTTGTGTTTTGAATTGAATTGCATCCACCAGAAAAAAAAAAAGAACAACAATAAATGCTGTCAGATGCCTGAAATTGAGAAAGAGATTCACAGAGGAAATCATCACAGCTGGACCCAGATTTAGACTTTCAGCTTACAGACCAGGAGAAAATAGATGTCTGATCTTTAAAGCCACCCACTTGTGGCATTTGTGCTATTGCAGCACGAGGTAAGAAGACAGTCATATAAACATTAAAAGTAAAGGACTGGATAAAAACAGTTTGCTAACTTGTTATGTAGCATCAAGTCGTTTGTGATTCATAGTGACCAACAGTTCTGAACCCTACACTATCCTGAACCAACCTTATTGTCTCTGACATAACTACCCCATTACCTCAGGCACTGAGTCAATCCACCTAAATTGAGGGTCTACCTCTCTTGTGCCATCCCTCCACCCTATGAAGCATGGCCGCCTTCTCTCCCCTCTCCCTTTGGAGCTCCAAGCCACTGCCTGCCTTAAACCCTAGGCCAAGCCTTAAGGGCCTCACTCCTGGGGGGAAGAACAGTCCTGCACGTCAAGCACAGGCCCAAAAAAGTACTGGGCCCCAAAAACTTGCCATTACTTACACACGCATGCCAACCTCATGCTATGAATATAGGTGTACATATTTCCATTTTTGTCTCAGTTCTAATTTTCTTAGGTTTTAATTCCTAGTTCTAATTCCTCAGTTCTAATTGCTAGCAGTGGAATAGCTGGGTCATATGGAGTTTCTATGATGAAAAGCTAAAATGCGGCTGACAGGACTTACAGGCTCCAGCTCCCAGCTGGAAACAAAGGAGGACGCTTCAACGATTTAGATTTAGATCCTCCCAGAAGAGCTGTGGATGAGCATTAACATTACTGGTAAGTATATTCGTTTTCTCCTGGACACAAGAGCCTACTATGTGGTCCTAAAAGCCTTCTGAGGTCCTAACTTTTCTCACTATTTCTTAGTTGTTGGAACTGATGGAAAAACCTCATAAGCAGTTCCTTACTTCACCTTTGCCTTGCATGTGGACTTCCGAGTTGTAAAACAACTCAGTGGTAGATGGAATTTGCTCCAGGACTTAAGAACCATAAATGACATAGTTGAACCTCTGCATCTTGTGATTCCTAACCTTTATAATATAATAGACAAAGTGCTAGTCAAAAGGCCTTTTATGTAAGAACTACCTTCCCTCTGTAACTTGACTGGTGCCACTATTAGAGCCTCTACCTGGAATATTATTGCTTTTCAATTTTTGACTCATGTACTTTTAAGTTGTTAGTTAAATTTGTGTCTTCTAGGCTGCAACACTTCCATGTTACATCTTCAAGGATATGAACATGCACGGCTAAGCACAATTGATAACAGTGCATCTAAATTCCAAAATCAATCTCCATAATAGTCTATGTGTTTCCTACTGCCAAAGGGGCCCTTTAGAGTAGTGAGAGAAGATCTTCACCCTGAAACCCACAGCGTCCCTTTTCAGCAGGAAGTAGCTAAGAGAATACGCCATCCCCTTTTCCTTATGAATCAGGGTGAAGTCTCTCTCAAGGAGGAGTGATAGGGAATGGCAAAGGACACACTGACAAAGGAGATTAATCAGAACTGGCTTTGACAAGCACTGTGGCAATTGGACAATTAAAACAGACTTTCAAGGGGGGAAGAAAAAGAAGAACGAACTGGGGAGGAGGGTTAGAGAAAATAGTGCAACAATGAATGAATGAAAACCCCAAATCTCTGTAAATGTTCATTAAAATTAATAAAATTTAACTTAAAAAAAGAAAAGCTAAAATGCTTCCTAAAGTGGTTGTACCATATTATAATCCCACTGACAGTGTGAGAGTTCTAATCTTTGCACATCTTCTCCAACAATTATTGCTTGCTGACCTGTGACACTTTGATACCGGCGTGAGGTGGTATCTCATTGTTTTGATTTGCATGTCTCTAAATGCCACTGGTTTTGAGCATTTCTTCACGTGTCTGTTGGTAACCCTAATATCTCCCTTTGTTAAAAGTCTTTCCAAAGTCTTTTGCCCATTTTATAATTGGATCATCAGTCTTTTTCTTGTATGGACCCTATAGTATTCTGTAAACTTTCATTTTGAGATCCTTTTCTGAGATGTTATTGTCAAATGCTTTGTTTTATTTTGCTTTGTTTTCTCCAGTCTTTAAGGTTTGTTTTCACCCTATTGGAAAAAAATTTTTATGCACACAGGGACTTCAGTTTTAGAATGTCCCATTCATGAATTTTATTCCCTCTTTGTTGTACACTTATCAGGTTTTCATCAAGGTTTCACCAACAGCATACAGAAGAATTTTCTGTCCTCCTTGTTTATTGTCTAACTTTTAGCTGTATAGCAAGTAATTGAAAAGATTATGATTTGGGTCAGGAGATCCTTAGTTTTCAAATTTACATCATTGCTGTTCAGCACTTTGGAGAAGACCCTACCAGCAGACTAGCAATGCAATGTATATTTTGATTTCCTGACTGTTGTTGCCAAGGATGTTGATTGTGGATCCAAGGAAGATGAAATCATTGACAGTTCCTGTCTCTTCTCCATCTTTCATGATGTGGCCTATCAGTCCATTAATGATATTTTTTTTCTTAATGTTACTATGTAACCCGTATTGGCAGCTGTAGTCTAATTTCCTTATGTGGTATGGAGTTACAAATTTTACCAACAGATTTTCATATGGGCTTGATTTTTAAAGTACTTGACTTCAAAAGTCCATTGCTTAAATTTAGTTTATATTTGACTTGGATATTTAACTTGGATCTACAATCAACACACTCTGAAATTTGCAACCAGAGAGCTTCTTGGGGGCAGGGATAGTGAGACTTTGTCTCACTGAGTTCGGGCATATTTTCCTGAAGAACTGGTCATTGGAGAAAGACGACATACTGGAAAAGGAAGAGGGTCCTTGAAAGAGAAGAGGAATTCACATAATGACTACCACAGTGGAATAAAGCATAACTGCTATAAAGATTGCACAGGAAAGGGAAGGTTCTGATCTGTTTTTCATAGAGTAGCTATGATTTGTAGTCAACTTGACAGCATGTGACAACACCAACAACCTTTGTTCTAACTGATTACTTATTTCCTCCTGCTCCTTTTTCTTCATTTTGAATATCATACCGGAATGATTTTCCTTTTACTTTATTGGTCACTTTTTAGTTCCCGATTCTTCACAGTCTCTTAGTATTGCTGAATTCCAGTACTCATCCAGGCCTATTATTACATGCCTGCATCACAATTTTGGTTAAGGGCAATTAATTAGTTTATAAAATTTTCAGCTAAGGGGAAATTTATGTCACATATAATTGAAATTCTTTTCTCCCCCATCTCTTGTTGTTGTTGTTGTTGTTTTGTGCTGCTGAATTGGATCCAAATGTCACAGGAGGAGATTGTCCCTCCTTCTCCAGCGAAGCATCTAGTGGATTAGGACCACATACCTTCAGGATTGCAGCACAGCTCCTTCCCCCTGTTACTTTTACATAATTATTATTTTTTTTTAAAAATTTATTGTTGTACATTTTCTTCCCTCCTCTTCTCCTTCCCCAAGCACAGCCTGCAGTTTTAACTTGCTCTGAGTTCTTTCCCTATCTCTTCTAATGCAATGTTCATTATCTATCTACTTTTTCTCCATTCCTTCCTGAATACCCCATACATTATCCTAATTTATAACAGCAGTGTTATGCAGTGTTTGTCCTTTTGTGACTCAGATCTTTCACTTGGCATAATGTCCTCTGGGCTCTGCCAGGTTTTGTAATGTTTTACGAGTCCATTGTTTTCAATGCTGCATAATATTCCATTATGTGAATGTACCATCGTTTTTCTATCTATTCATATATTAATGGGCACTTAGGTTGTTTTCATAACTTTGCTGTTTTGAATAATGCAACAATAAACATCAGTGTGCATCCATCTCTTTGAGTTGTGGCTTTGGTTTCTTTAGGATAGTGGAATTGTTGGATCAAATATTATTTCTGTTTTCAATTTTTGAGAAAGCACTAGACCTTCATAGTGGTTCTACCATTTTACATTCCCACATCAGTCTCTTCATAACATCACCAGCATTTGCTGTTTGCTGCCCTGTTGAACTTTGGTATTGATGCTGGGGTGAGATGAGATGATATCCTGTAGTTGTTTTGATATTTGAAATTCTTAGTAGTGTGTTTTCATTTTATTTGTCTAGGTTGGTGATTATTGGTGATGCTACCAAGACAGATGTGGGTGACTTTAATCAGCGGTCTTCAGGCACATTTTTCATTGTTTTTGTTCAAACATTCTTCTAGGTTGTATAGCTCTGGTCTGTCCACTTGCTGTACAGAGGTAACTCATAGTTGCTGTGAAGCTGAACACTGTGACGACACTGATGTGCCAAATGCATTAATGGTTACCCATGGTGGACAGTGTTTGGTGGAGCTTCCCGATTAAAACAAGCTTGGAAGCAGGAGTAGCATCCACTTCCGTAATAGCATGCCTCTAGAAATCCTATGAACCTGGAGAAAGGATGAAAGTTACACAAGTGTTCAGGTCTTTCATTCATAGGGTTGCTATGTGTCGCCTATGACTCAAGGGCACTTAACACCACTACCACCACTAGGAAAAACCCACAAAAAAAAATCCGAACAGTTTTGGTGATTGTGTTGGTATGTATTGTTGAATGGGAATGGACCCAAAGCTATGAGCAGGTTTTCAGAGGTTGTAAATTGCACCGAAGGAGATGGATGGCTCATCTTTGGCCTGTGGAGCAGCTGATGGATTTGAACCAAGTGCGTTTGGATTGACAGCTCATTTGATTATCCTATTGTTTTGCTCAATACTTTCTTTTATTCTCTATACAATACTCACTGTAGTGAAGTCAGAACCAATTTATAGCTGACTCTCCAGCTGGTTTTCAGAGGTGTTAAATAGCACAGGAAAAGATTGCTCCTCTTTCCCCCAAGGAGCACTGTGGTGGATTCAAACCATACTGTTCAGTATTTCTCTTAGGGATACACTAGTTTGAGCACAACCAATTGATACAGGAAGTTACCATATGTATCCTCAACTGCACAGATTTTTCTTCTAGAAGATTGTACCACCCCACCCTAATATTTGATCATATTATCTCTACTTCTCTAGAGAGCAGCCTAAATTTTAAAATCCCCCCATTTCACATTAGTCAACTCAAACTTAATCTTTGTTGTTGTTTTTATTGTTGTTGTTAGGTGACATAAAATTGAGTACAAGTCAGAGCGAACCTATGAATAGCCGACCTGAACCTTGCCCTATACTGAGCCATCTTCTTTATCTCTGTCACACTAGAGACCATTACTGAATTCTCTGCGTCTTGTTGGGGTCTTCCTCTCCTTCACTGTCTATCTTTCCAAGAATGATATCCCTTTCCAAGGAATTGCCTCATCTAACTCCACGTCCAAAGTATGAAAGACTTCATCATCCTTGCCTCCAAGGAAGCACCTTATTCAAGACACATCTATTTGTCCTTTTGGCAGTCCATAGGAGATTCTGGACTCTTCTCCAGCACCACAACTCAAAAGCATCAATTCTTTTGACATCCTTATTCATTATTCAGCTCTCTAATGTATAGCAGGTGGTTGAGAAGATCATGGTCTGAACTAGGAATATTCAAACTGATGTTATTGATCTTCAGTATTTTTTTTCATTAATAGTATAATTTATTTAGGTATTCAGATACACTGAAAGTTCTTTTTTACACTTTTGCAGGTCTAGAACTATCAGGGCAAGGCCTACAAATTGGAGTCAGAAAGTAGGTGGCAGCCAGGTCCTCATAGAATCGTTCCTGAGACAGTTTTTCCAACATTGGCTACTTATCTGTACCTCTGCTGTCTGTTTTCTTTTTTGTTTGTTTTTTATAATTTCTTATTTTTTATTTATTTTTTTACAGAGATTTTGGATTTCCATTCATTCATTGCCGCAATTTTCTCCCTTCCCACCTCTCCCCACCTGCTCGCTTTCCCCTTTGAAGAGAGAGAAAAAAAGAAAAGAAAAGAAAATGCTTCATTAGTATACAATTCCCACGATCTTCAGTGTTTTTGAGAGGTCCCTGACAGCAGCCTTGCTCAATGCAACACATCTCTTGATTTCTTGACCACTGGTACCAATATGATGTTAATTGTTAGTCCAAGAAAGATTAAATCATTGACAGGTTTAATCTTTCCTCCTTCTATTATATTATTGACTCTTGGTCCTGTGGTAAGGACCTTTGTTTTATTGATCTTGAGATGTAATTCATACTGAAGGCTGTGCTTCTTAATATTTTACAGCAAGTAAAATATCCTCCTCATTTTAACTAAACAAAGTTGCATTATCTGTATAGGGCAGGTTGTCCATGAACCGTCCTCCAATCCTGAGACCACATTCTTCTTCATAGAGTATGACTTCATAAATTATTTGCTCAGCATACAGGGTGAATAGGTATGGAGAAAAGATACAACCCTGATGAACATCTTTCCTGATTTTAAACCACGCAGTTTTTCCTTGTTTGGTTTGGACAACAGCTTCTTGGACTACGTGTAGATTTTGTATGTGTTTAGTAGATATAGCTTTTTTTTTTTTCAAATCCTTACATTACACAGTGTTTTTCAAACTCTATTATAGAAAAATGACTGGATGGGAGAATCTCCATAAAAGGACGATGCTCAAGTTTCTGTTCCAAGAATCATTCAGAAAGTTTTGGGTGAAGCTTAATTTTGGGAGTTGGGGAAGGGAGAGGTAATTATTTTTGTTGATTTGCAAAATTCCAATAAGAATAATCTTATCCAGGAAAATTCAATTCAAACTTCTGGTTTTATACTTTCAAATCTTTGCACATTGCCTTATAATAAATTAGTTTTACCTTACTGAGTTCCCCTTTGAAATTTTGTGTTAATCTCTTAGTTCATGATTTCTTCTTACATGTTAGCATTTCTACATTTAAGAAAGTTTCAAAGACAGTTCTGATACCTATTTTAGTCTTTTCATTCTTTCCTTTCTTCCTAAAATTTATCAATCACTAACAGACTTGGTACTTGACATCTCAGATCTTAAAATATTCCCTTGCCAACAAGGTCAAAACAATTTCTTCAACTGTGAGAGAATAAATTCATATATGCAAGCATAAAGATATATAGCTCTCAAAAGAAAAATATAAACAAAGAAATTTTAATGTAATTAAGTAGTTTAAAAAATTATTTTTATTTATCTGCTTCTTTATGAATTATATACACTTTGTTTTATAGCATGTTAATTATATCTTTTGATCATTCACAAACATTTGTATAGCATTTAATTACATTTATTAAGTTAATTACAATATCTGATCAATTTGTTTTATATTCCCATTCCTTTTAATGAATATTTCCCTTCTATTTTTTCTTTTATTCAAATAAAATTTTTATTTCATAATGGTTCACTTACAAAGTTAGTATACATTGTTTTTCACATCAGATCTTTCCCATTTCCTTTATTCACTCCTCCCTCCACCCATCAAATTGTGTGACCCTATGATTAATCTCCCAACCCCTCCACACTTGCCTATCCTCACCCCTCTGCTCCCCCCATAGCTCCCTCTTAGGTCCACATACACATTTTGCTAGTTATATATTTTTAAAATAATAGTTTTATACAGTGTTTGTCCTTATGAGACTGACTTAGTTCACTCAGCATAATGTTTTCCAATCCTTCCCTAGTTTGGTGGTGATTTACAAAATGTTTGCTCCTTCATGTTTCTAGTTAGATTTACTCCCAAGTATTTAATCTTGTGATTAGCTATTATGTCCAGTAGTTATCTTGCTGAGTCTTTAGGGTTTTCTAAGTATACTGTCAAATCATCTGCATATTACCCCCTCTTTGCCAATTTAGATACCTCTTATTTCCTTCTCTTGTCTTATTGCTAAGACTTCTAATACAATATTGAATAGGAGAGGTGATAGTGGGCATCCTTGCCTAGTTCCTGCTCTCAGAGGGAATGCATTTGACATCTCTCCATTGAGAACAATGTTGGCTCCCAGGTTTGCATATATACTTTTTACTATGTTGAGGAAATTCCTATCTATTTCTATTTTATTGAGTGTTTTAATCAGGAAAAAGTGTTGGATTTTGTCAAAGGCCTCTTCTGCATCAATTGATAGGAAATCAACCCATCTACCTATGGTAACTGATTTTTGACAAGGAAATAAAATCAGTTAAGTGGTAAAATTAAAGCCTTTTAACAACTGGTGTTGGCAAAATTGGAAAGTCATCTGCAGAAACTCAAACAAGACCCACACCTCACACCATACAAAAAAAACCAATTCAAGGACCTAGTACTAAAACCAAGGACTATAAACTTCATTAGAGAAAACCTTCGAAGAACTCTAGAAGCCCTATCCACAACATAAACAGTCTTCCAAGCATCTTGAAAAACCTACAACCAGGAGAGAATAAAATAGGTCAATGGGACCCTCTAACAATCAAATCCCTACGCACATACAAAAACTTCAACAGGGTAAAAAGGGAAGCCACAGACTGGGGAAAATATTTGGAAATTACATGTATGATATGGGACTTATATCTAGAATTTATAGAATACTCAAGCACCACAAGAAGATAAATAAGCCAGTTGCAAAATGGGCACAGGATATGAATAGACACTTCACCAAAGAAGGCATGATGGCAAACAAACACATGAAAAAATGTTCAAAATCCCTAGCTCTAAGAAAGATGAAAATAAAAACAACTGAAATATTATCTCACCTCAGTAACAATAGAAAAATTCAACAGAGCAGAAACAGTAAATGCTGGTGAGGTTGTGGAGAAATTGAAATCCTTATTTATTGTTGATGGGAGTATAAAATGGTGTAACCACTATGGAAGGCAGTAGGATGCTTTCTCAAAAATTTACAAATAGAAATACCATTTAACACAGCATTTCCACTACTGGGAATATACCCCAAAGAAACCATAACTGCCACCTAAGCAGATATATGCACACCCAGGTTTATTGCAGCTTTGTTTGCAATAGCAAAGAGTTGGAAACAATCTAAGTGCCCATCAACAAATGAATAGATAAAGAAGCTCTGGTATATTAACACAGTGGAATATAATGCAACACTGCAAAACAAGGAACTCATTAAATATTATGCAAAATGGATGACTCTAGAGGACATTATGCTGAGTGAAATATCTCAGTCATGAAAGGACAAATACTGCGTAATGTCACTATTAAAAAAACAGGACTGATATAGGGGTTGGGGGAAAACTAAGGAAAGAGGGGATAAATAATGTACATGGCATTGAAACAGATGATGTAGGGAAGTGTATAAAAGGAGTACATAATTAGTTATTATTGGCATGACAAGAGTACAGAATAAGAGCTGCATAGTAAAGTGGACTGGGGGATGGGAGTGAAGAACTGTATAACAATGAAAGAATTTTTATTTTTCCCCCAAAGGAAAAAGTGAACTGGGATGATGAAGAAAAACGGGACAGGGAGAAAAATGTGCAACAATGAATAAATGGAAATCCAAGTTCTCTATAAACTTTCATTAAAATCTTAATTTAAAAAAAAAGATCTTCCTAAGATACAGAAAATGTTTAAGCCTTTATTCTATACATATTTATATAATAAAGAAATGCTGTAAATTCAATTAAAATTACAAAAGCAATGATAGCAGTTTAAAAACTAAGGTATGCCTAAGACAAGCCATGGTATTATTAATTGCTTCTTAATGCCTCTGAAAGCTGAATAATTATTAAAATTACAGTAAAAGAATCCTTGCCTTTGAATAGCAGTGTTGGAGAAAAGTACTTAATATACATACCATGGGCTGTCAAAAGAACAAATGAGTCTATCTTGGATAAAGTGCAACTAGGGTGTTCCTTAGAGATAAATGTGGTGAAACTTTTTTCCACATATTTGGAAAAAAATAATTGTGGTGGGAAAGATAGAGAAAGATAGAAAGACTTTCAGCAAGATGGACTGTCAAAGTATCTATAACAATGGGCTCAAAATATAAGAGAGCACACAGATGGCACAGTATAGGGAGGATTCAGATTTGGTATTCATAGGATAGTTGACACTGTGGTACTAACAAAAATGGTACTTCTTCCATTTTCTCCTTGTAATTATGATTTATATTAATCCTCTCTACCTCTCCATGTCTTATCTTTTTAAGTTATAGTGCACTCTGTGACACTAAAATGTCACAGAGAAGTCATGAGAAGTTTTTAAGGTACTTACAATTAATGTATTTTAAGGTATTTACTTGGTTGTACAAAGTTCTATAATGAAATCTCCAGTCTTGTTTCTATAATCAAGGACATATTTTCTAAATACAAATCTTCCTTCTGTGTTTTAAATTTTTTATTCCATACACTAATTACTATTAATGTGTCTCGATTGCATGTTTAAGCTATTTCAGACTATAAATATCAGTGGAAATACTCAATTTCTTCTTCATTGGCTTTGATAGTTTGTATGTAAATATGAATAATACATTAGCACGTCTTCCTTCTGTGTTTATGGTTACTGTTATATGCCATCAAATCACCTTCAACTCAGCAAACCTATGTACAATAGCTTCGAACCTCCCCCTATCCAGAGCCAGTCTCATTGTCTCTGACACATCTACTGTCATTGTCCCAGTTACTGTGCCAGTCTATCTTATTCATGGTCTTTCTCTCTTGACTATTCCTCTTCAATTCCAAGTATTATGATCTCTAAGGACTGTTCCCTCTGGTAACATGCCCAAAGTATATAAGATAGAGCTTAAAAATCTTTGCCTCCAAGGAGCTGTTTGGTTTCACCCTCTCCAGGACAGGCCTGTTTGTTCTCTTGGCAGTCCATAGTACTTTCAGTATTCCTCTCCAGCATCACAAATCAAAGGCATTAATTCTTCTTCTAACATCCATTGTCACTGTCCAGCTCTCTGATAGCATGTAATTGCAAAGGCCATGGACTGAATTAAGTACACCTTAGTCTCTAGACTAACATCATTGCTCTTTAGCACTTTGGAGAGGTTACTAACAGCAGATTTTCCCAATACAATTCATCTTTTGATTTCCTGAATTCTAGTGCCAAAAACGTGGATTGTGGAGCTGAGAAAGCTGAGATTGTTAACAACCTCAATCTAGTCTCCATCTATCATGGTGCTGTCAATTGGCCCAGGGGTGAGAATATTTGTCTTTCTGATCTTGAGCTTCGATTTATATTGAAGACTACAGTTATTTACCTTCTGTAGCTTCAGATTCTCCTCAGTTTCAGCCAGCAAGGTTGTATCATCTGCATAAAGCAGGCTGTTGATGAGTCTTCCTCCAATCCTGATGCCACATTCCTTTTCATAAAGTCCAGCTTCCTGAATGATCTGTTCTGAATATACACTGAAAAGGTGTGGACAAAGAACACATACCTGACACAGTCCTTTCCTGATTTTGAACCATGCAGCATTTCCTTGTTCGGTTCTGATAACTGCTTCCTAGTCCAATTATAGGTTTTACATGAGCACAATTAAGTGTTCTGAGATTCCCATTCTTCTCAATGTTAGCCACAGTTTGTTGTGATTCACACAGTCAAATGCCTTTGCAGTCAAGGAAATAAATATAGATGTTCCTATGGTGCTCTGTTTCTGCAAAGATCCATCTGGCATTGCTAATGATCCCTAATGTCACAGACTCTTCTAAATCCAGCTTGTATTTCTGGTAGTTTTATCAATATACTGTTCCAGTAATTTTTGGATAATTTTCAATAAGATTTTTCTTGCATATGGTTTTGTTCACAAAAACAATGCGAAACCTATACTTGGACCAAGAGGCAGTCATCAGAACAGAGCAAGGGGACACTACATGGTTCAAAATCAAGAAGAGGGTCCATCAGGGATTTATTTTGTCTCCATATCTTTTCAATATGTATGCAGAACAGATCATTCGAGATGCTAGGCTGTATGAGGAGGAATGTGGCATCAGAATAGGTGGGAGAGTCATCAACAACTTGCAATATGCGGATGACACAACCCTGCTTGCTGAAACTGAGGAGGACTTGAAGTGCTTGCTGCAGAAGGTCAAGGACTGCAGCTTCCTATATGGATTGAAGCTCAACATCAAGAAAACAAAGATACTCACCACTGGGCCAATTGGCAGCCTCAGTATGGATGGTGAAGAGATTGAGATAGTTAACAGTTTTAGTTTACTTGGCTCCATAGTCAAAACTCTTGGTAACAGCAGCCAGGAAATCAGGAGATGAATTGCATTGGGAAAGTCAGCTGTGAGAGACCTCTCAAGAGTACTGAAGAGCAACGATGTCAGACTGGAGGCTAAAGTGTGCCTGATCCAGGTTATAGTCTTCACAATTCCATGCTATGCATCAGAGAATTGGACAGCATGTAGGAATAATCGAAAGAGAATTGATGCCTTTGAGCTGTGGTACTGGAGAAGAGTATTGAATATACCTTGGATTGCTAGGAGAACAAACAGGTTTGTCCTGGGGAGGGTGAAGCCAGAATGCTCCTTGGAGTCAAGGATTCTGAAGCTACATCTGACATACTTTGAGCATGTTGCAAGGAGGGACTGATCCTTGGAGTGGGACATCATGTTTGGGAGAGTGGAGGAATGGCACAGGAAAGGAAGACCTTTGATGGGATGAATCAGTTCTGTGAGTGGAGTGGTGGGAATGAGTGTGTTTGTGACGGCAAAGTTGGCGTTTAGGGTTCTTGTACATAGGGTCGCTATGAGTAACAAGCAAATCGATGGCACATAACAGCAACAACAACAAAGGTATTGTTCAAAAATTTGCACACTCTGTTGAATCAACTATTTTTGGAATTGAAATCAATATGGATTTCTTCCAGTCAGTTGGCCAGGCACTTGTCCTCCAGCTTTTCTGGCATAACCTGGTCAGCACATGTTTGCAGAAACATGTCAATTGGTATTCCATTAATTCCTTTTGTTTTGGTTTGGTTTTTTTGTTTGTTTGTTTTGTTTTGTTTGTTGCTAATTCCTTTGGAGCAGCTTAAACTTTCTCTTTTTTCACCATTGTCTCTTGATTATATGTTATTTTATTAAATTCTTCTGTGTCAGTGTCTAAAGAGGAGAAAATAGGCCATACAAGAACAGGGGCATGAACATCTCTCTAAAAGGGCCAGGAGAAATAAGAAAAGCACCTCTCCAGAGCAGAAAGCAGATCAGGAGTCCATAGAGCCCTACCAAGAGCAAGAGTTTCTTGTATTCATTGTTGACTAACAGACTCACATTTATGGTACCAACAATGGAGTTTATATTAGGGAAGAAAGTTGGAGAATGAGTGAGACAAATACCACCAATACAAATCCAAGTTTTAGCCCAACAGTCCCAAGGCACAATACCTCAATTAGTTCAGGCTCCAGTTGTTTTTTTTTAATTATTAAATTTTATTAGTATTAATGAACATTTAAAGGGATTT
>NW_006399916.1:1795509-1801113 GCF_000299155.1 Elephantulus edwardii
TAAATGTTTTATAAAATTCACTTGTAAAACCATCTGTTCCCGGGCTTTTCTTGGTTGGAACAGGCTCCAGTTTAAGTTCAATAGTCAAATCCAAATCATAAGCAAGGTTTGCCTCAGAGCAGTTATAAGTCAATTTCTCCTTCAAACATCTGGCAATAACAGCCAAACCTTCAGCAGTGGTCAACACAAATTCAAGAATCCTCAGGTCACAGATTCCCCACAGCAATGCCACAATCTCTCAACCACCAGGGTCTTACTATCCTCAGGGTGTTGCTACCACAGACCTGCTCATCTTAAGTCTTATTGCTCAGTATGAGAACCAGTCTTATCCTAGTTTCACAGCTGATTCTGATATGCGAGACTAAGCTGATTTGCAAGAGTATGTGTCTGTAGTTAGGGTAGCTTAAGACTGGAGGCTAAATGGCTAAAAAGCAAATTTTAGTCTAACACCAACTCAGCCAAATCTTTCTGCTACAGTAACTCTGTATATTCCTTCCATTTTCTTTTAATGCTTCTTGGATCATTCAATATTCTGCTCATAGCATCCTTAAGTATTGCAACTCAAGGCTTGAAATTGGTCCTCAATACCAAACGAGTTCTGCTCTTTTATATGTATGGATATTATTTGTCTGTATATTCCTTCTATATGTATGAATATTATCCCATCATGAAAAGTACTATATTTCAGGATAGATTTTGAAGTAATCTTTCTGATGATCAAATATACACTAATCTTTTAAAATTTGTTACTCTCAGCATAGTATTTTATATGGTTGTTTGATTCAAAATTACAAATACCAGTCCATTTTGACTCATTATTGCCTATTGTTGTTGTGTCCCATTGACTTGGAACAAACCCATGGCTGACCCTCTGGCGTGTTTTCAGAGGCAGTTAATCATATGAGAGGAAATTGCCCATCCTTCTCCAGTGGAGCAGCTGGTAGATTCAAACCATGTTCTCTCAGGATTGAAGTACAGTTTCTTGCCACTAAGCCACAATTACTGCCTAGGATATTAATATTTATGCATTCCATTTAATTTTTTTAAAAGCTCCCAGTTCTCTTTCCTATGTTTGTTTTTAATACAACATGCCTCTGGAAACTCTATGAGCTTTGATAAATGACAATAGTTATAGAAAGGCTTCAGGCCTTTTGTTCATAGCCTCACTAAGAGTGCTGCTTGACTCAATGGCAATCAACAACAACAATGTGTTCTAATTATGAGTGGATATTTATATCTATTTCTCCTCAGTTTGAAGTTTCCCATGTCAGCAAGTGAAGGTCTTTAACTAGCTTCTAGCTTTTTATTCCATGTGGGTCATTAAAGTAATATCTACTTTGAGAAGGCAGCACTTCCCTAATTGTATTTTTACTTCCTCTCACAGCCCTCTCCTTGGCAATGATCTGTTGGAATTCATGGGATTTTAAAGGGCTCACTGTTTCAGAAGTGGATGTCCAATCCTGTTTCTTCATCTTTGTCTGGAAGCTCTGAAGAAGCCTTTCAATCAGGGATGATCCTGTTATCATTTGAAGTATATGTGTCATCACTTCCTGCATCAAAGTAACATGCAAACATCACAATTTGATAACTTAAAGACAAATGGTGGAATCACACTGTCTAACTATTTTTTTTCAGAAAGATTCACAGTTCAGTAGTGTGTGGCCCCCACAGAGAAAATGAGATCTAACTTCAATTTAATGTAATAAAATTTAATTTAAGGATATGTCTTTTCTTGAATTAGAAATCTCTGTTCCTTCTATAGCATTAACTGTTAATAAAGGAAATTTGTGGTTTTAAAGAGGAAATTACCAGGACTTCACGTACATGTATTTCTGAGCTTGTTAGTTTCTGTTCAGTTTCCCCTAAGCATGGCAGAATAAAATATTGTCTGATATGCTACCATTTCCATGGACACTCATATGTTTGAGTCTAATTTAAACTTGCTATGAGGCAAAATATCAAACAATATAAAACAGACATTATGTCTGTTATATTAAAGTGTTAATAAAAGCAATGGAAATCTTTGAAAATGTCAGAGGAGACTTTAAAGCTCATTGCCATCAAGTGGGAAGTGACTCATACTAACTCTGTAGTGGGCTTTCTAAGGCAGTAAATCACACAGGAGAAGAATTTTCCTCCTCCTCCTGAGGAGGGACACATGGATTTGAACCACCACTTTTCGTTAACAGTACCTATTCCTACAGATTAGCCCACAAGAACTCTTTTGACACAATAGCACAACTTCTTAGCTAGTTCAAGAAAATAACACAAAATAGCATTTGTAAGGAATGGTTTTCCAATTTGATGATTTTTTTATTTTATTCTGATTTCTTGACAAAGTTGGAATATATTGTTTTTCAAAAAAGATCCTTCCCATTACCTTCACCCCAGCCACTCAAAGAATTGTGCAACCCTATGATTAACTTCCTACTCCCCTGTCCTCAACCCTCTATTGCCACCCTCTGTGTCCCTCCCCACCCCGCCTGGATCCTTATACTCATTCTACAGTAATGATTTTATGAAGTATTTGTCCTTGTGGATTGAGTTAGCTTACTCAGCATAATGCTCTCCAGTCCCTCCCAAATTAGAGAGTAATTACATAATGTCTGTTCCTGCATGTTGCATAAGATTCTATTGTGTGAATGAACCACAATTTCTCAATCCATTCATTTGTGGTTGGACATCTGGGCTATTTCCATGTTCTTGCAATGGTGAATAATCGTGTTATGAACATTGGTGTACAAGTTTCCATTTGATCCTCAGTTCGCATTTTCTTGGGGTATATTTCAAGCAAGACAATAGCTGGATCACATGACTTTCTATGTTCAGCTTTTTGAGGAAGCAGCAAACTGCCTTCCAGAGTGGTTGTACCATTGTACAATTCACCACAATAAAAAGAGTTCTTACCTCACCACATCCACTCCAACATTTATTAGTTTTTGTTCTGTTAAACTTTGCCACTGCTTCTGGTGTTGAGATGGTATCCCATTGTGGTTTTTATTTGCATGTCTCTTATAGCCAGTGATTTGGAGTATTTCTTTTTTATGTCTGTTGGTCATTTGAAAATTCTTTCAAATGTTGGTCTGTGAAAACTCTTTCCATGTCTTTTGCCTATTTTGTAATTGGGTTATCAGACTTTTTCTTGTGGCGATCCAGAGTAGTCTATAAAACTTTTGTTATTAGACTCTTGTCTGAGATGGTATTGCTAAATATTTCCAGTTAGAATGCTTTCTTTTCACCCTGTTGGAAAAAGTTTTTTATAAACACAGGTATTTAATCTTTAGAAGGTCCCATTCATCAGTTTTACCCTCTTTAGACTGTACATTTCTTAACAGTCTCTCTATACCTTAGACTAGAGCTTCTAAGGTTGACTCCAGTTTATCTCTTATGAACTTGATGGATTTGGGCTTTACTCCCAAGTCTCTTATCCACATTGAGGTGACTTTTGTATATGGTGTGAGATGAGATCCTGTTTCAGCTTTCTGCAGGTGAAAGTCCAATTTTGCCAGCACCATTTGTTAAAGAGGTTGTCATTTCCCCATTTAATAGCTTTGATTTCCTTGTTGAATATCAGTTGACCATAGATAGATGAGTCTATTTCTGGGTTCTCAGTTCTGTTCCACTTATCCCTGTGCCTGTCACTGAACCAGTACTGCGTTGTTTTGGTTACTACCACTGTGTAGTAGGTTCTGAGGTCAGGGAGTGCTATATGTCTCACTTAATTATTTTTTTTTCCACCTCAGAGTATTTTGCTTATTCAGGGTATCTTGTCTCTCCAAATAAACTTGACAATTTCCTTTTCAATCTCCTTGAAAAATGAATTTGGTGTCTGTATTGGTATTGCATTGAATGTGTAGATTGCTTTTGGTAAGATTGTCATTTTCACAATATTGATTCTTCCTATCAATGAACAGGGCACATTTTTTCTGTTTGATTAGGTTTTGTATTGTGCTTTGTAGAAATGTTCCATAGTTTTCTTAGTATAGGTCTCATATAAGTATGAAATTCAATTGTTGTTGTTATTGCTGTTATGTGCCGTCGAGTCACTTGCAACTCATAGCGAACCTATGTACAACAGCCCTAAGCTTTGCTCTGTCCTGTACCAATCTCACCGTATCTGATACACCCATCCCAACTACCCCAGTCACTGAATCAATCCACCTCATAGAGGGCCTTCCACTCCTGCACTGTCCCTCCACCCTACCAAGCATGATGTCCCTCTTCAAGGACCTGTCCCTCCTTACAATATGCCCCAAGTATGTTAGACTGAGCCTCAGAATCCTTGCCTCCAGGGAGCTGCCCGGTTTAACCCTTTCCAGGATGAATGTGTTTGTTTTCCTAGCAGTCCATGGTACTTTCAATACCCTTCTCCAGTACTACAGTTCAAAGGCATCAATTCTCCTTCTATCCTCAGTCATTGTCCAACTTTCTGATGCATAACAAGTGACTGTGAAGACCATGGCCTGTATCAGATGCACCTTAGTCTCCAGAGAGACACCATTGCTCTTCAGTACTTTGGAGAGGTCCCTAACAGCAGACTTTCCAAGGTCAAATGTGTTTTAATTTCCTGGCTACTGTTGCCAAGAGTGTTGGCTGTGAAGCCAAGCAAACTGAAGGTGTGAACAATCTCAATCTCTTCACCATCCATCCTGATGCTGCCAATTGGTCCAGTAGTGAGAATCTTTGTCTTCTTGACATTGAGCCTCAATCCATATTGGAAGCTGCAGTCCCCTTGGCAGCAAGCGCTTCATGTCCTCCTCAGTTTCAGCAAGCAGGGTTGTATAATCTGCATATCGCAGATTGTTGATAGATCTCCCACCAATCTTGACGCCACATTCCTCCTCATAGAGCCCAGCCTCCCAGATAATCTGTTAACCAAAATGGATGTCAGAAGAGACTCTGAAAATTGCACTGGAGCGCAGAGAAGCCAAAGCAGAAGGAAGAATTCAAGATACTAAGAGTTGAATAGAAAGATTTCAAAAGGCAGCATGGGATGACAAAGTAAAATATTACAATAAAATGTGCAAAGAATCGGAGTCAGAAAATCAAAAGGACTGAACTCGCTCAGCATTTCTTAAGCTCAAGGAACTGAAGAACAAATTCAAACCTCGAGTTGCTGTAATCAAGAATGCTTTAGGGAGAATATTAAATGATCCAGGAAGTATTAAAAGAAGATGGAAAGAATATACTGAGTCGCTGTATCAAAAGGAATTGGCAGACGCAGAAGAATTTCATGAAACAACATATGAGCAAGAGCCTATGGTGATGAAGGAAAGTTAATTAGATACCAAAATATTGTTTTAATTAACATTTAGCTATAGTTTCAATTATGATGATAGTTCAAGAGTTATTGAAGAAATTATTTGTAAGAGCCGTCTTTGTTCAATATCTTCATACAGTAGTGTATAATCTGGTCTCCTACATTTTGAATGCTGTTGTTGTTGTTATGTGCTGTCGAGTCGTTTGTGACTCATAGCGACCCTATGCACAACAGCCCTAAAACCTGCTCGATCCTGCGCCAACCGCACTGCCTCTGACACACCCATCCCGAATACCCCAGTCACCAAGTCAATCCATCTCATAGAGGGTCTTCCCCTCCTGCGC
>NW_006399916.1:1802758-1804051 GCF_000299155.1 Elephantulus edwardii
TGTGCTTTGGCTTCTCTACGCTCCAGTGCAATCTTCAGAGTCTCTTCTGACATCCATTTTGGTCTTTTCTTCCTCTTCTGTCTTTGTAATGACCGAATAGACAAGTCAAAATAACATCTGTCTGTCTTACTTTCTTATCATCCATTCTTTTAATAAAATGAAAAAAATAACCCAACCATGAATAGTCAGCCATAATTATAGTGAAAATATTGGCTCATGACTAGAGTACTTATTACTACTGTTTACTTCTTGCAGCAGCTGTTATAATATACTAATTTATAGTCTCTTGTTAGAAACAATTGCTCCTTTTCACATTATACATTTTGCATAGTAATACATTTAAATTCATTATGTGCATACTTCTATGTAATTAAATTTAAACTCAAGAGAAAAATACATTTTCAAAATATATCTATGCTAAAAAATATGTCTATGCTAATCTAGTTTGAAGGGTGTTTTTCTTTTTATTCCTTTTTTCTCTACAAATCTATTTACAGAACTCGAATACAAATTTGAAGATAATTCGTTCAATTTCTCTCACCTCCCCACTCATCAAATTGACGATTAATCCCCCAACCCAGTGATTAATTCCCCCTTCCCTTGCCTATCCACATTCCTCTGCTTCCAAACTCTTCCACCTCTCTTGATCTTTATACTCATTCTACAATAATGGTTTTATATAATATTTATCCTTGTGGGCCTGAGTTAGTTCACTCAGCATAACGCTCTTCAGTCTCTCTCAAGTTAGGTAATAATTTACAAAGTTATTATTCCTGCATGCTACATAGTATTCCACTGTGTAAATGTCCCATAATTTCTCAATCCATTCATCTGTGGTTGGACATTGAGCTGTTTCCATGTTCTTGTAATGGTTAATGCTGTTATGAACATCAGTGTACAAATCTCAGTTTGTGCCTCAGTTCTTATATTCTCAGGGTATATTCCAAATAGTGGAATAGCTGAGTCATATGGAATTTCAGCTTTTTGAGGAAGTGCCAAACTGACTTCCAGAATGGTTGCACCATTTTACAATCCCACCAACAATATATAAGAGTTCCTTTCTTGCCACATCCTCTCCAACATCTATTACTTGCTGCCCTGTTAAACTTTGCCACTGTTACTGGAATGAGATAGGATCTCATTGTGGTTTTGATTTGCATCTCTCTTATTGCCAGTGATTTGGAGCATTTCTTCATGTGTCTGTTTGCCATTCAAATATCTTCCTCTGTGAAAATTCTTTCCATGTCTTTTGCCCATTTTGTAATTGGGTTATCAGTCTTTTTCTTGTGGAGG
>NW_006399916.1:1804165-1807496 GCF_000299155.1 Elephantulus edwardii
GCTATTACCAAATGTTTGTTCCCAGTCTGTAGGTTTTCTTTTAACTCTGTTGGAAAAAAGTTTTTGATGTGCACAGGGATTTACAAAAGACCTATACAAAGAACACTACAGAGCATTTCTGAAAGACACAATAAAAGACCTAAAGAAATGGAAAAATGTGTCCTGTTAATGGAAAGGAAGATTCAATATGGTGAAAATGACAGTCTTACCAAAAGCAATCTCATGTTCAATGAAATCTGAATCCAGATACCAAATTATTTTTTCAAGGAGATTGAAAGATAAGTGATCAAATTTGGAGAGACAAGAGACCCCAAATAAGCAAAACACTTCTGAGAAACAAAACTGAGGTTGGAGTCATAGCACTCCCTGAACTCAAAACCTACTACACAGCAGTGGTAACTAAAACAACATGGTATTGGTACAATTGCAGGCACATAGACCAATGGAACAGAATTGAGGACACAGAAATAGACCCAGATATTTGTGGTCATCTGATATCCTACAAGGAAATCAAAGCTATTAAATGGGAAAATGATTATCTCTTCAAAAAATGGTGCTGACAAAACTGGACTTCCATCCAGAGAAAGTTGAAACAGAATCCACATCTCATACCATACACAAAAATCACTTTAAAGTGGATCAGAGACTTGAGAGTAAAGCCCAAAACCATAACATTTACAAGAGACAAACTGGGATCAAGCTTAGAACTGCTAGTCCAAGGTATAGAGAGACTGCCAAATACAACCAGAAACACACATCCAAAGAGGATAAAATTAATGCATGGGATCTTCTAAAGATGTATAAATCTTTTATATCTCTAGTTAGGTTCACTCCCAAGTATCTCAATTTGTGACTGGCTATTGTTAATGGTATTGCTTTCTTGATTTCCTTCTCTGAGTTCTCTTTATTACTCTAGAGGACTCTCTAATTTTTAGATATTGATCTTATATCCTGCCACTTTACTAAATTGGCCTACTAGCGCTAATAAGCATTTATTTTTTTATTGTTGTTGTTGAATCTTTGGCATTCTCTATCTATGTACACCATCATATCCTCCACATATAGCAATATTTTAACCATCACTTTGCCTATCTGGATGCCTTTTATTTCCTTCTCGTGTCGTATTGTCCTAGCAAGCCCTTTCAGGACAGTATTGAATAGAAGTGTTGATTGTGGACATCCTTGTCTGGTCCTTGTTTGCAAGGAAAATATTTTTAGTCTCTCCATTCAGAATGATATTGGCTCTTGGTTCTGCATGTATACTTTTCACTATGTTAAGGAAATCCCCTTCTATTCCAATTTGTATTAGTGTCTTAATCAAGAAGGTGTGTTGGATTTTGTTAAATGCCTAAGATCATATAGTTATTATTTATTTTGTTAATATGGTGAATTACATTGATTGTGTTACGTGGAACCATCCTTGTATACCTGTTATGAATCCCACTTGGTCATGGTGAATTATTTTTTTGATGTGTTTTCAATTCTATTGGCTAGAATTTTGTAAAATATTTTTGCATCTATATTCATGAGAGATCTTGATCTGTAGTTTACTTTCTTGGTAATATCTTTGCTTGTTTTGGTATTAGGGTTATGCTTACATCATAGAATGAGAATGACTCTGGAATTGTTCCATCTTTTTAAATTTTTTTAAATAGTTTAAGTAAAATTGGTGATAGATCCTTTCTGAATGTTTATTTTAAATTTTTAAAAATTCATTTTAATTAAAGTTTACAGAGACTTTGGGTTTCTATTCATTCATTGTTGCACTTTTTTCCCTGCCCACCCCAACCTCCCCAATCCACTATTCTCCTTGAAAAGCAAAAGAAAAACTCATTGTTATGCAATCCCCCCCCAAGTCCACTCCACTGTGTATCCTTCATTCTGGACTTCTGTCATGACAATAATACCCAATCATATATCCCTTTTAAACAGTTCTCTCCCTCATCTATTTCAATGCAGTATATATCGTTCATCCCTCCTTCTCTGTCTTCCTTCAACACCAATGTCAGTCCCGTTTTACGACAGTGGCCCTATGCAGTATTTGTATATTTGCAACTCAGATATTTCACTCAGCAAAATGTCCTCCAGGGTCCCCCATTTTGCATAATATTTCATGAGTTCCTTGTTTATTAATGCTGCATAGTATTCTTGTGTGAATATACCACAGCTTCTCTATCCATTCATTTGTTGATGGGCACTTGGGTTATTTCCAGCACTCTGCTAATGCAAACAAAGCTGCAATAAACATGGATGTGCATATATCTGCTTGGTGGTGGTTATGGGGTTTTATTGGGTATATTCCCTGTAGTAGAATTGCTGGGTCAAATGGTATTTCTATTTGAAACTTTTTGAGAAAGTGAGATACAGCCTTCCATAGTGGTTGCACCATTTTACACTCTCACCAACAGTGAACAAGAATTCCAGTTTCTCCACAACCTCGCCAGCAATTGATGTTTACTCTTCTGTTAAATTTTGCTATTCTGACTGGGGTGAGATGATATCTCATAGTTATTTTTATTTGCATCTCTCTTAGAGAGGGATTTTGAACATTTCTTCATGTGTTTCTTTGCCATCTGAATGTCTTCTTGGTGAAGTGTCTGTTCATATCTTGTGCCCATGTTTCAATTGGGTTGCTTATCTTGTTGTGGTGCTAGAGTATTTTTTAAATTTTTTATATAAGTCCATTATCTGAAATGCCATTACGAAATATTTTTTCCCAATCTGTGGCTTCCCTTTTTACCCTACTGGAGAAAATTTTGGATGTGATGTGAAAGGTTTTTTTAATGAACTTTTCAATTTCTTCTTTTGTGATGGATCTGTTGAAGTGTCCTAGATTTGTCCGTGTTAATTTGTCCATTTCCTCTAGGTTTTCAAAGTTATTAGAGTATAGCTTTTCATGGTGGAGGGTTTTAAGGTCCCTTGAGCTGTCCCACTTTTCCACCTGTCAAATTTTTTTTTCCATCTCTATGACCTGGGAACAGATCTAGTTCTGTTGTGTCACCTCTTTCATTTCTTAATTCCTCCTCCTCCTCTTCCTCCTGCTCCTCCTCCTCCTCTTTTTCCTTCTCCTTTCCAGTCGTTTGTCAATTTTATCGACTCTCTAAAAACCAGAGTAATATATCTCTAGTTTTTAGATATATTACTCTGGAGATGAAAAGGTGAGGAAAAATGGAGTTGCTTTCATAGTTAAAAAAGTCATTGCTAGATCCATCTTGAAGTACAATATTATCAGTGACAGGATAATATATATACGCATACAAGGAAGTCCAGTGAATACCACTATCATTCAAATATATGCACCAACAACCAGAGCCAAGGAAGAGGAGACAGA
>NW_006399916.1:1825912-1827538 GCF_000299155.1 Elephantulus edwardii
CAACTTTTTGAAGTGCTGTTGAAATATGCTATAAATTTCGTTTAAATTTTTTGTTCTTTTCTGTAGTTTTTTGTTTCATATTTGTTTTTCTTCGGGTTTTTTCCACACCCTTTTGTTTAAGTCCAGGCCTGAGGGCCGAAGTCTCGAGGGCCCCAAAGTTCAGAGCTGGCAGGGGGTGTGGTGCAGTCGCGAGCCGGGTCACGGGGAGGAATGCGATACCTGAAGATGGGGGTCGTGGGTCAGAGCTGCACGGGTGTGTCCCGATTCAAGTCCACGCCCACGTCCACTGCGTCTCGGCACGGCACCTTGGCCAGTTACAAATTTCAGAGGTTGGGGGGGGGGCTCGCGAGCCGGGTCAGGGGGAGCAATGCGATGATGCGATGCCTGAAGATGGGGGTCGTGGGTAAGAGCTGCAGGGGTGTGTTCCGATTCAAGTCCAGTCCTACCGTCCACTGCATCTGTGCATGGCACCTTGGCCAGTTCCAAAGTTCAGAGCTGGTGGGAGGGGGGGTTGCGAGCCTTTTCAGGGGTAGCAATGTGATACCTGATGATGGGGGTCGAAGTTCAGAACTGCAGGGCTGTGTCCCGATTCAAGTCGACTCCCACTGTCCACTGCATCTGTGCACGGCACCTTGGCGAGTCCCAAAGTTCAGAGCTGGCGGGAGGGGGGGGTGTCGCGAGCCAGGTCAGGGGGAGCAATGCGATACCTGAAGATGGGGGTCGTGGGTCAGAGCTGCAGGGGTGTGTCACGATTCAAGCCCACTTCCACCTTCCACTGCGTCTGCGCTCGGCACCTTGGCCAGTCCCAAAGATCAGAGCTTCAATGGGGGTTTCGCGAGCGGGACAGGGGGAGCAATGCGATACCTGGAGATGGGGGTCGTGGGTCAGACCTGCAGGGATGTGTCCCTATTCTAGTCCACCCACACCGTCCACTGCATCTGCACACAGCACCTTGGCCAGTCTCAAAGTTCAGAGCTGGCGCGGGCTGGGGTGGGGGTCGCCAGCCGCGTCAGAGGGAGCAATGTGTTACCCGAAAATGGGGGTCGTGAGTCAGATTTGCAGGGATGTATCCCGATTCAAGTCCACGCCCACGTCCACCGGGTCTCAGCATGGCACCTTGGCCCGTCCCAAAAATCAGAGCTGGTGGGGGTGGGGTTCGCAAGCCGGGACGGGTGAGCAATGCGATACCTGAAGTTGGGGTTCTTGGGTCTGAGCCGCAAGTGTCTGTCTCTATTCAAGTCCACTCCCACCATCAACTGCATCTGCGCACGGCAACTTGGCCATTCCCAAAGTTCAGAGCTGGCAGGGAGGGTGGGTCGCTAACCAGGTCAGGGGGAGCAATGCAGTACCTGAAGATGGGGGTCATAGGTCAGATCTGCAGGGGTGTGTCCCCATTCAAGACCACTCCCACCGTCCAGTGCATCTGCGCACGGCACCTTGGCCAGTCCCAAAGTTCAGAGCTGGCAGGGGGGGCGCAGCCGATTCAGGGGGAGCCATGCGATACCTGAAGATGGGGGTTGTGGGTCAAAGCTGCAGGGGTGTGTCCCGATTCAAGTCCATTCCCACCATCCACTGCATCTGCGCATGGCACTTGGCCAGTCCCAAAGTTCAGAGCAGGCCTGGGGG
>NW_006399916.1:1829001-1830215 GCF_000299155.1 Elephantulus edwardii
GGGGTTCGCGATCCGGGACAGGTGGAGCAAAGCGATACCTGAGGATGGGGGTCGTGGGTCAGAGCTGCAGGGGTGTGTCCCGATTCAAGTCCTCTCCCACCATCCACTGTGTCTGCGCTCGGCACCTTGGCCAGTCCCAAAGTTCAGAGCTGGCGGAGGGGGGGGGTCGCGGGCTGGGTCAGGGGGAGCAATGTGATACCTGAAGATGGGGTTGTGGGTCAGAGCTGCAGGGGTGTGTCCCGATTCAAGTCCACTCCCACCGTGAACTGCGTCTGGGCACGGCACCTTGGCCAGTGGCAAAATTCAGAGCTGGTGGGTGCGGGTTGGGGTGTCGCGAGCCGGTTCAGGGGGAGCAATATGATACCTGAAGTTGGTGGTCATGGGTCAGAGCTGCAGGGGTGTGTCCCGATTCAAGTCCACTGCGACCGTCCACTGCGTCTGCGCATGGGACCTTGGCCAGTTACAAATTTCAGAGCAGTGGGGTGAGGGGGGTCGCGAGCCGGGTCAGTGGGAGCAATGCGATGAGGCGATGCCTGAAGATCGGGGTCGTGGGTAAGACCTGCAGGGGTGTGTCCCAATTCAAGTCCACTCCCACTGTCCACTTCATCTGTGCACGGCACCTTGGCCAGTCCCAAAGTTAAGAGCTGGCTGGGGTGGGGTGGGGGGGCGACACGGGCCGGGGCAGGGCGAGCAATGCGATACCTGATGATGGGGGTCGTGGGTGAGAGCTGCAGGGGTGTGTCCCGATTCAAGTCCACTCCCACCGTCCACTGCATCTGTGCACGGCACCCTGGCCAGTCCCAAAGTTCAGAGCTGTTGGGGTGGGGGTCACGAGCCGGGTCAGGAGGAGCAATGCGTTACCTAAGATGGGGGTCGTGGGTCAGAGCTGCAGAGGTGTGTCTCCATTCATGTGAACTCTCACCGTCCACTGCATCTGCACACAGCACCTTGGCAAGTCTCAAAGTTCAGAGCTGGTGCAGGGGGGTGGGGGTGGCGTTCCCCAGCCGCGTCAGGGGGAGCAAGGCGTTACCCGAAAATGGGGCTCATGAGTCAGATCTGCAGGGATGTGTCCCAATTCAAGTCCACGCCCACGTCCACTGCGTCTCGGCACAGCACCTTGGCCCGTCCCAAAGGTCAGAGCTGGCGGGGGTTGGGTTCGCGAGCCGGGACGGGGGAGCAATGCGATACCTGAAGATGGGGGTCGTGGGTCAGAG
>NW_006399916.1:1830543-1831942 GCF_000299155.1 Elephantulus edwardii
TCAGAGCTGGTGGAGGGGGTTGCGAGCCAGGTCTGGTGGAGCAATGCAATACTGCGAGCCAGGTCTGGTGAGAGTGTGTGGGGGGGGGTCGTGAGCTGGTTCAGGGGGAGCAATGCGATACCTGAAGATGGGGGTCGTGGGTCAGAGCTGCAGGGGTGTGTCCCAATTCAAGGGCACTCCCACCATCCACTGCGTCTGCGCACGGCACCTTTGCCAGTCCCAAAGGTCAGAGCTGGCGGGGGTGGGGTTCGCGAGACGGGACAGGGGAGCAACGCGATACCTGAAGATGGGGGTCCTGGGTCTGAGCTGCAGGTGTGTGTCCCGATTCAACTCTACTCCCACCGACCACTGCGTCTGCGCACAGCACCTTGTCCAGTCCCAAAGTTCAGAGCTGGAGGGGGGTGGTGGTCGCCGCCGAGGCTGGGCGAGCAATGCGATACCTGAAATGGGGGTCGTGGGTGAGAGCTGCAGGGGTGTGTCCTGATTCAAGTCCACTCTCACCGTCCACTGCATCTGGGCACGTCACCTTGGCCAGTCCCAAAGCTCAGAGCTGGCGGTGGGTGGGGGTCGCGAACCAGGTAAGTGGGAGCAATGCGATGCCTGAAGATGGGAGTCTTGGGTGAAAGCTGCGGGGGTGTGTCCCGATTCAATTCCACTCCCACCGTCCACTGCGTCTGCGCACGGCACCTTGGCCAGTTACAAATTTCAGAGGTGGGGGGGTCCAAGTCAGATAATAATTTACAAAATTATTGCTCCTGCATGCTGCATAGTATTCCATTGTGTGAATGTACCATAATTTCTCAATCCATTCATTAATGGTTGGAAATTTGAGCTGTTCCCATGTTCTTGTGATGGTGAATAATGTTACTATTAACATTTGTGTGGTCGCGAGCCGGGTCAGGGGGAGCAATGCGATGATGCGATGCCTGAAGATGGGGGACGTGGGTCAGAGCTGCAGGGGCGTGTAATGATTCAAGTCCACTCCAACTGTCCACTGCATCTGCACAGGGCACCTTGGCGATTCCCAAAGTTCAGACCTGGTGGGGGGGTGGGGTCGAGAGCCGGGTCAGGGGGAGCAATGCAATACCTGAAGATGGGGGTCGTGGGTCAGAGCTGCATGGGTGTGTCCTGATTCAAGTCCACTCCCACCATCCACTGCGTCTGCGCATGGCACCTTTGCCAGTCCCAAAGTTCAGAGCTGCCGTGGGGGGTGGGGGGTCGCGAGCCAGGTCAGGGGGAGCAATGCGATGTTGCGATTCCTGAAGATGGGGGTCGTGGGTAAGACCTGCAGGGGTGTGTCCCGATACAAGTCCACTCCCACCATCCACTGCATCTGTGCGAGGCACCTTGGCCACTCCCAAAGTTCAGAGCTGGTGGGAGGGAGGTCACGAGCCTGGTC
>NW_006399916.1:1832798-1835475 GCF_000299155.1 Elephantulus edwardii
GGGGGAGCAATGCGTTACCCAAAAATGGGGGTCGTGAGTCAGATCTACAGGGATGTGTCCCGATCAAGTCCACGCCCACGTCCACTGCGTCTCGGCACGGCACCTTGGCCAGTCCTAAAGATCAGAGGTGGCGGGGGTGGGGTTCACAAGCCAGGACATGGGGAGCAATGCGTTACCCGAAAATGGGGGTCGTGGGTCAGAGCTGCAGTGGTGTGTCCCGATTCAAGTCCACTCCCACCGTCCACTACGTCTACGCATGGCACCTTGGCCAGTTACAAATTTCAGAGGTGGGGGGGTCGCAAGCCGGGTCAGGGGGAGCAATGCTATGATGCGATGCCTGAAGATGGGGGTCGGGGGTCAGAGCTGCAGGGGTGTGTCCCGAATCAAGTCCACTCCCAACGTCCACTGCATCTGCGCATGGCACCTTGGACAGTCCCAAAGTTCAGAGCTTGCGGGGGGTGGGGGGGTCGCGAGCCGGGTCAGGGGTAACAATGCGATACCTGAAGATGGGGGTCATGGGTCAGAGTTACAAGGGTGTGCCCCGATTCAAGTCCACTCCCACCATCCACTGCATCTGCGCACTGCACCTTGGCGAGTCCCACAGTTCTGAGCTGGCAGGGGCGGGTTAATGATCCGGGTCAGGGGGAGCAATGCGATACCTGAAGATATGGTACGTGGGTCAGAGCTGCAGGGCTGTGTCCTGATGCAAGTCCACTCCCACCATCCACTGTGTCTGCGCACGGCACCTTGGCCATTCCCAAAGTCAGAGCTGGCAGAGGGGGGTCACGAGCCTGGTCAGGGGGAGCAATGCGATACCTGAAGATGGGGGTTTTGGGTCAGAGCTGCAGGGGTGTGTCCCGATTCAAGTCCAAAACCACCGTCCACTGCATCTGCGCACAGCACCTTGGCCAGTCACAAAGTTCAGAGCTGGAGGGGGCGGGGTTCACGAGCCTGGTAAGGGGGAGCAATGCGATACCCAAAGATGGGGGTTGTGGGTCAGAGCTTCAGGGGTGTGTTCCGATTCAAGTCCACTCCCACCATCCACTGCGTCTACGCATGGCACCTTGGCCAGTTACAAATTTCAGAGGTAGGAGGGGCTTAGCGGGCCAGGTCAGCGGGAGCAAAGCGATGATGCGATGCCTGAAGTTGGGGGTCGTGGGTAAGAGCTGCAGGGGTGTGTTCCGATTCAAGTACACTCCCACCGTCCACTGCATCTGTACACGGCACCTTGGCCAGTTCCAAAGTTCAGAGCTGGTGGGAGGTGGGTCGCGAGCCTTGTCAGGGGTAGCAACGCGATACCTGATGATGGGGGTCGAAGATCAGAGCTTTAGGGGTGTGTCCCGATTCAAGTCCACTCCCACCGTCCACTATATCTGTGCACGGCACCTTGGCCAGTCCCAAAGTTCAGAGCTGGCGTGGGGGGCTGTCGCGAGCCGGGTCAAGGGGAGCAATGTGATACCTGAAGATGGGCTTTGTGGGTCAGAGATGCAGGGGTGTGTCTCGAATCAAGTCCACGCCCAACGTCCACTGCATCTGCGCATGGCTCCTTGACCAGTTCCAAAGTTCAGAGCAGGGTGGGGGGTGGGCGCTCGAGCCAGGTCGGGGGAGCGGAACGCGATACCTGAAGCTAGGTCCGGTGGATCAATGTGATACCTGCATATGGGGGTCGTGGGTCAGAGATGCAGGGGTGTATCTCGAATCAAGTCCACTCCCACTGTCCACTGTGTCTGCACATGGCACCTTGGCCAGTCCGAAAGTTCAGAGTTGGGGGGGGTCGCGAGCCAGGTCAGGGGGAGCAAGGCGATGATGCGATACCTGTAGATGGGGGTCGTGGGTCAGAATTGCAGGGTTGTGTCACGATTCAAGTCCACTCCCACCGTCCACTAGGTCTGCGCATGGCACCTTGCCTAGTCCCAAAGTTCTGACCTGCTAGGGGGATGGGGTCGCGAGCCGGGTCAGGGGTAGCAATGCGATGATGCGATGCCTGAAGATGGGGGTCGTGGTTCAAGTCCACTCCCACCGTCCACTACTTCTGCACATGGCACCTTGGCTAGTCCCAACGTTCTGAGCTGCTGGTGGGGTGGGGTCGCGAGCCGGGTCAGGGGGAGCAATGCGATACCTGAAGATGGGGGTCGTGGGTCAGAGCTACAGGGGTGTGTCCCGATTCAAGTCCTCTCCCACCGTCCACTCCATCTGCGCACTGCACCTAGGTGAGTCCCAAAGTTCAGAGCTGGCGGGGGCGATTTAATGATCCGGGTCAAGGGGAGCAATGCGATACCTGAAGATAGGGGTCATGGGTTACAGCTGCAGGGGTGTGTCGCGGTTCAAGTCCACTCCCACCGTCCACTGCGTCTGCGCACGGCACCTTGGCCAGTCCCAAAAGTCAGAGCTGGCGGAGGGGGGGTCGCGAGCCTGGTCAGGGGGAGCAATGCGATACCTGAAAATGGGGGTCGTGGGTCAGAGCTGCAGGGGTTTCCTTCTTTTTGAAGTCTGCTTTTTGCTCTACCAGATCTGTGGTGACAATTTTGTCTTTAATTTCACTGATTCTGTGTTCCATCTCAACAACTCTGCTCATATGTCCCTCCATCATGTTGACAGCCTTTGAAACACTGGAGCTTATATTTTGAATGGTGGATTCTTGTTTTTCCAGTGCCGCTAATGCCTTATTTGTTTTCTC
>NW_006399916.1:1836567-1849827 GCF_000299155.1 Elephantulus edwardii
GCTGCTGGGGGTTTATGCAGCAGCACCCTGTGTGTTAAGGGTCACACAGGTGTGGGTTGCAGGGGGGGGTCACACAGTGTCCGGTAGTCTTGGTTCCTCTGGGGTCTCACAGTCTTCGCTCCTCTGGAGTTCCGTGGTAGGTGGCTGGCTGTTGATCTTCCCGGGTCTCTTCCCGGCCCCTCTCGCGGTGGAACCCCCGTCTGGCGGCGGCATTCTCGTGCTGCGTCAGTCTCGCTGGCGCTGAGTCACTTTCGCTTGTGCTGCGTCGCTCTTGCTACTCTTTCTTAATTGGTGCATTTAGTCCATTCATATTAAGTGTGATTATTGCCAGGCCAGGTTTTACATTTTCCTTTTTACCATGTTTGTTTTTCTTTTGTTTCTGGTTATTATGGTTCATGACCTTTTCTTTGACATCTCTTTGTGAAAGGTTTCACTTAAAATTTCTCATACTTTTGGTCATATTTTCACAAATTCCTTAAATTCTTTCTTTGTTGCAAAAGATCAAATTTCTCCTTCATGCTTGTTGAAGAGCTTTGCTGGGTACAATATCCTTGGCTGGCAATTGTTCTCTTTCAACTTTTTGTTTATGCCACCCCATTGCCTTCTAGCTTGCATGATTTATACTGAGAATCATAATCTAATTGTTTCCCCTTTGTAGGAGACTCTTTGTTTTTCTCACCTGCTTTTAGAATTTTGTCTTTATCTTTTAATTGGGAGAATTTGACGATGATATATCTTAATGCTTTGTTTTTTGAATTTAGTCTATTTGGTGTTTGCTGTGCTTCTTGAATGTATATTTCTCCATTCTTTATACTTGGGAAGTTTTCTTCTAGTACTTTTCCCACTATTTTCTCAGTGATTTCCTGTCACTTCCATGTTCTGGAATTCCAATCATGCGTATGTTATTCCGCTGATGTCATCCCACATGATTCTAATGTTTTCTTCATTTTCTTTATGGACATGTAGTGAGGAGAGACCGGTCCTTGAAGAGGGACATCATGCTTGGGAGGGTGGAGGGACAGCGCAAGAGAGGAAGGCCCTCTATGAGGTGGATTGATTCAGTGACTGGGATAATTGGGATGGGAGTGTCAGAGACAGTGCGATTGGCACAGGACAGAGCGGAGTTTAGGACTGTTGTACATAGAGTCACTATGAGTCGCAGGCGACTCGACGGCACATAACAACAACAACAACAACAACTCATTTCATATTTTTCTTCAAGTATGTTTCTAGTGAGGCTCTTGTCTTCCATCTCACTGATTATCAGTTCCATCTCTTCAGTTATGCTTTTTTATTTGTCCTACCAGCATGTTGCACACATCTGCCATTTTAGTCTTAGCGTTCAGGATTGCATTTTCATGCTTTTCTATTATTTCTAGTAGTGAGTTAACTTACCCTCTTTGTCTTGTGATGATTTTTTAAGTTCTTGTACCCCTTTATCTATTCTATCAATTCTTTCTTATATCTTTTCATTTTCTTCCATAGCTATTCAAGTTGCTTCTCATCAATATATTTCTTCTGGACTGTTATCTCTGGGGTATTTGCCTTGTTTATTGTTTCTTCTATCTTTGACATTTTTTTTCATACCTGTTTAAGTTGCTTCTCATCAATATATTTCTTCTGAACTATTGTTTCTGGGGTATATGCTTTCTTAATTTCTTCTTCCATTATTTGCATCTTCTTCTGTAGTTGTTCAGATAACTCCACATCAATGTATTTCTTCTGGTTTTCTCAATCTGGGGTATTCATTGGGTCTGCTTTTTTAGGAGATAGGCTATTTTGTTTTTTCATGACAATTGAGGCAGACTGCTGCTTTCTTGATATTGTGTGAGTCTTTTCTTAGTAGATGTTAAGTCATTGTAACTATATAGTGATCAAGATTATGGTAATGTTTTGTAAAGGACCTGTATAGTTGTCTTTCCTTCTTGACCCAAGGCCCTATAAAGTACATGAATGGATAACCAGGAAGTCTTGGTTTTCTTTTTAAGACCTATCTCTGCCTTCTCACTCGAGCTCCAGCTCTCCTACTCCCTTCTGCTTGAGCCCAAAGAGTCACACATGGTCCAGCCAAACAGCAGTAATCCTCACAAAGTACCTGAATAGAAAACCAGGAAGCCTTGATTTTCCCTTCAAGAAGTAGCTCCCCACCTCACTCAAATTACAGCTGTCCTGCTTGGCCATGCCACTCTCGGGAGCACCATGTCTTGATGATGTTATGATATATGTTACATTATATGATGATTTTATATTACAAAATGAAAATATTTGGCAGAGTTTTTTCTCTGCCAGCTACAAACAGTTTTCTTCAGAATGATGAGATGATTATACATGGATTAGGACTTTCTCTTATATTTTGAATTTTCATCATGTAGAATATATTTCCTTTCAATTCACTATAAAATACTATTTTAAGGAAAAATAAATGCAAACAATATCTCATTTACTGATAGACACTATTATTACATTTTCATAAATCTACCATATTCTCATGAGAATTCTCCATGCTGTAAGTACTTATGATGGTGGCTATCCTTTCACTCAAGCCATAACTGCTGAAAATTGAAAAACTGGGAAGGTAGTGGCTATTTTCATTCTAAGTATGGCTTTAAGGGGCAACAGATAAAAATGTTTTTATGGAATGAATAAATATGAAAGAAGCTTGCAATAAAGCTGTAGTAAACAAGGGTAGGAACATGTTCACTCTGTAACAGGGTAAAAATGGTTTTAGTTGTTCTTAATAGCTTCCTTTTTATTTCTAACTATTGTGAAATCATAAACACAATGCAGGTAGATATACAGACACTTTCACTACAGCATCCGGTAAAAACAGTAGGCAACAGCTTTCCTTACTTTTCATTATTCTTTTCCTAGGTGTGCTGCCATTAAATAGAAAATATACCTTAACTACATTAAGACTACTACTATCTTTTTTTAATTTTTTAAAATTTTTTTTATTTTTGTGTACTGTCAAATAAGATCTGACTGGTACAGGAGGAGATCGTTCCTCCTTCTCCAGCAGAGCATCTGCTGGATTTGAACCATGCACCTCTGGGATTGCAGTTCAGTTTCTTGTCACTAGACCACCAAAACTCACAGACTGCTACTATCTTAAGGTATTTTGGCACTTTAACTTTGTAGGAAAACATCTTAAACAGCTATATAAGGAATTCTTCATTGTGACTCTGTTATATGTGTTAGCATAAATAGTGATATCATGATCTATGGACCTGGAAATTCTCCATTCTCATGCTAGGTATGGAGCTCCGGTGCCTAATGGTAAGAAGCTGCACTGCAATCCCAAAGGCAAACTGTTCATACTCACCAGCTGCTCTGCAGAAGACTGATGGGAAGGGTGGAAGCAAAGGGGTGAGAATGAGTGGGAGGCATAATCATATGATTGCACAATTTGATGGGCTAAGGGAGAGGTGGGCTAAGGAAAATGGGAAAGATCCAGTGTGAAAAACAATATATACAAACTTTGTGGGTAAACCAGTATAATTTTTTAAAGGAATATATGATTAAGCATTATGTGTATGTCAACAATATGGAATAAAAGGTGCATTGCAAACTGGACTGGGGAGGAGGATAAAAAGGAAGGGAGGAAATTGTGTAACAATGAATTAATATTTTTTAAAAAATTTTTTAAACTTTATTATTTGTGTGTGTGTGTGTGTGTATACTGTCAAATCAGATCTGATTGGTACAGGAGGAAATTGTTCCTCCTTCTCCAGCAGAGCATCTGGTGGATTTGACCCTCTGGGATTGCAGTGCAGCTTCTTTGCCACTAGGCCACCAGAGCTCCCTTGAATTAATACTTATTTTTAAAAATATTATTTTTATTGTCTTGAATGCAAACATTTCTTGAAAATGCATTGTAGTGTTGAGCACAGCTTGTAGGTGTGTCTCTCAACAGCAGAGCACTGGAATTTGTAGAGTAACCCAGGCAGGGAGCCCTATTAGACAAGGCCCTTTCTGGAAGCTTTTTACCAGAGAGCCAGGTGCCACTGGCTCCTTAGAATTTTGAAAGTGCCTCTAAATGCCAACAGAAATAAAGAACCATTAACTAAAAATCCAGAGACTTGTAAAAGGCCAGAATGTGGGGCTTCAGTAGTAGGACCAGATGGACACGTAAGGGAGGTCTGAATATTTTTTAAAAAAGAAACTGAACTAGGGAAGGGGAAAGGGAGGGAAATGTGCAACAATGAATGAAAATCAAACTTTTCTATAAACTTCATTAAAAATTACAATAAAAAGATATCTTAAAAAAAATGGAGTTTAAGAGGTATGCTGAGTGCTAAACCATATCTATATACTGGCAGTGGGGGAGGTAGAATACTAAGTATAAAATATCCAAAGAATTTTTCTAATAATAATAATTTTACAAACTCACTGGAGGTTAACTTTGGGTCAATTCTGTCATAATGCCACACAACAATTACATGCTGAGTATCTCTTCTCCTCTAGCTACAGGATACTAGTAACACCCTAACTACGTTGGGGAGGACAGTCTTCCAGAGCTTCTCACCTATATTGCCTAATCAGAAAGTTCTATGTACCAGAGTTTCCTGCTGCAAACCCAAAAGATAAAGACAGGACAATTCAGGTACTAGTAGCAGCAATAGTGGCAACAGAGGTAATATCAGTAGCAAAGGTGGTGGAGAAACAGACTGGTGTGAGTCAGAGCTCACGTATAATTACTGGTCTACAGAACTAGGGCCTTGGCCTAGGCTTACTACCAAAGTGAGAGTAGGAGGGGCTGTTTTATAATATTATTGTTTTTGGTAAGTCCCATCAAGTCAGAATCTAATCATAGCTGACACTGTAGTAGGTTTTAAGAGGCAGTACATCATATGGGAGGAAACTACTCATTTTTCACCAGCGGAGCAGATGGTGGTTTTAAACTTCATGCCTTTGGGTTGACAGCATAAGTCCTTACCACTAAACTATCATATCTCCCTAAATAATTCTAATTATATAGGAAACCTTAATAATTGTAATTATTAAGAGAGCTCTTAATTGGAAGAACTAAAAGAGCTGTGTTAACATGTTAAATTCAGGACAGGATCACAAGGTCTCAGTTCAGATGGAGGTCTGCCTGAAGGCACTACCAAGAAGAAGTGTTCTTGAGTGTTTCTAGATTGAGTTTAAATATTTTTCTTTTTTTAACAAACCCATAATAATCCACAAATCATCAATATGTTCTGAGAACTGAGTAGCCAATGTAATGAATTCTTAAACTTAATGGTAAAGTATCTAGAGCCATGTTGTTGCTTGTCATCGAGTAGAACACAACTAATAGAGAGACTATGAACAAAAGACTGAAGCCTTTCTATAACTATCATTCTTTCTCCAAGTTCATGGAGTTTCCAAAGACATGTGGTTTAGGAAGTGGATGCCAACTCTGCTTTCAAATCTCTTGGTGAGCACCACCAAACACTGTCCACATTGGGAAACCCTTATGACATTTGACACCACAATGACACAAGGTTCAGCATCACAGCAAACCTAGATTACCTCAGCACAGAAAACTGACAAAGAGTGATTTATCAAGTAGAAGGTTCCTCCAAAATATAGCAACACTAGTATCACTAAGCAGTTGTTAAGTGTCGCCAAGTCAAATACAACTCATAGTGACCTTATGAACAAAAGATCTGAACTCTGTACTATAACTAGCATCATTTCTTTTTGTTTATGGAGTTTCTAGAGTTTCCAGAGGCATCTATCTGGTTTAGGAAGTGGATGTAATTCCTGCTTCTAAATATGAATCAATCTGGAAGCTCTTCCAAACACTGTCCATGATGGGCAAACATTACGATATTTGACACAGCTAAGGCACGGTGTTCAGCATCACAGCAACTCCAAGTTATTCAGTACAGCAAACAGAAAACAGCCGTTGTACCACTTAAAGAATGTTCATAAATAAAATGGGACAAAGTCTAGCCAGCTGACACCTGCTTGTGGACGGAAAAACCCAATAACAAAACCAAACAAAAGACCCTCATTCAGACGCAAGAAACCAACTTCTCTAGTGGAACCACTGTGCAGGAGGCTCCAGGCCAGCTGCAGTCTTAACCCCATCTAGAGCCATAGGAGGGATGGTTCATGCTCAACTTGGGACTTGGTGCTGGGAGTGTGAGACCATGGAGACACAACTGACCTTACAGGAATGAGATTTCTGCAACTGATGTTCTTGATGGAAATTATTTGCTCTTGTGAAGTTGTAAAAGGTCAGATGCTGGTGTTGTCCTACACTTGCACTGTTTTCACACACACACACACACACACACACACACACACACACACACACAAATGTTGTTGTTGTTATGTGCTATCAAGTCATTTGCAACTCATAGCGACCTTACGTACAAGAGCCCTAAATGCCCTTCTATCCTGTGCCAATGTCGCTGTTTCAAACACATTCATTCCCACCACTCAACTCACAGAATCGATCCATCTCCTCGAGGGCCTTCCTCTTGTCTCTCCACTCTCCCAAACATGATGTCCCTCTCTGAGGACCAGTCCTTCCTTTGCAACACGTCCAAAGTATGTCAGACGAAGCTTCAGAATCCTTGACTCCAAGGAACATTCTGGATTCACCCTCTCCAGGACAAACCTGTTTGTTCTCCTAGCAGTCTTCTCCAGCACCACAGCTCAAAGGCATCAATTCACTTTCTATCATTCCTAGTCACTGTCCAACTCTCAAATGCATAGCACATAATTGCAAAGACTATAACCTGGATCAGGCGCACCTTAGTCTCCAGCCTGAAGTTGTTGCACTTCAGTACTCTTGAGAGGTCCCTCACAGCTGACTTCTCTAATGCAATTCATCTCCTGATTTCCTGGCTGCTGTTACCAAGAGTGTTGACTGTGAACCAAGTAAACAAAAACTGTTAGCTCTCTCAATCTCTTCACCATCCATACTGATGCTGCCAATTGGCCCAGTGGTGAGAATCTTTGTTTTCTTTTCTTTTTTTTAAATTTTTTTTATTTTATTATTTTTTTGTGTGTGTGAGTGTACCGTCAAATCAGATCTGACTGGTACAGGAGGAGATTGTCCCTCCTTCCCCGGCAGAGCATCTGGTGGATTCGAACCGTGCACCTCTGGGATTGTAGTTGCAGTTCCTTGCCACTAGGCCACCAGAGCTCCCCTAATCTTTGTTTTCTTGATATTGAGCTTCAGTCCATATTTAAGACTGCAGTCCTTGACCTTCTGCAGCAAACGCTTCAGGTCCTCTTCAGTTTCAGCAAGCAGGGTTGTGTCATCTGCATAATGCAGGTTGTTGAGCATATCAAGCCATAGTGAGGGCTCACTGAAAATATCTTCAATCAATGCCTGTGCTTCAGTAAGGACAGTTCTATCAGTTCAATCTGAGAAGAAGGGCAGAAATAATACTTCAATTATAGTGGTATCTTACATAATACTTAATTCACAAGAATTTATCTTTTTAGTAAATGTTGTTGAAGACCTTCTATGTATTTGACAATTTACTGTAAAATTGTTGTAGTTGTTGAGTCCCATCGAGTCTGAATTGACCGATAGCTGAACTTTCAGTGGGTTTTCAGAGGCACTGTGTCTATCACATAGGAGGAGACTGTCCATCCTTCTCCCACAGATACTATGAAATAGTTGCTGTTGTTGTTATATGCCATCGAGTCACCTGCAACTCATAATTACCATATGTACAACAGCTTTGAAGCCTGTGCTGTCCTGAGCTAGTCCACTGGCTCTGACACATCTACCTCCACTGCCCTAGTTATGTGTCAATCCATCTCATCTGGGTCTTCCTCTACTGAACTGTCCCTCCACCCTGCCAAACATATTGTCATTCTCCGAGGATCAGCCCCTCATGGCCACATACCCAAAGTATGTGAGGTGGAGTTTCAATATCCTAGCCTCCAAGGAGAAATTTTGTTTCATTCTCTCCAAAACAGACAGATTTGTTCTCTTGGAGGCCCATGATACATTCAAAGTCTTATCCAACACCACATCTCAAAGACATCAATTCTTCTTCTGTCACCCTTAATCATTGTTCAGCTCTCTGTTGCTTAGCAAGTAATTGCAAAGACCATAGTCTGAATCAAGCATACCTTAGTCTCTAGAATGGCATCGTTACTTTCAGGACTCTGGAGAGGTCCCTGATGGAAGATTTACTTAATACAATTGATCATTTCATTTCCTGTTGGTGCCAAGGGTATTGATTGTGGAGCTAAGCAAGCTGTAACTGCTAACAAACTTAATCTCTTCTCTATCATGGGGCTGCCAATTGGCCAAGTGGTGCAAATGTTTGTCTTCTTCATATTGACCTTAAATTCATATTGAATACTACAGTGCTTGACTTTCTGAGTAAGTGCTTCAGATCCTACTCAGTTTCAGCAAGCAAGGTTGTGTCATCTGCATAACACAAGTTGCCCATGAGTCTTCCTCTAATCCTGCTGGCATATTCCTCATAAAGTCCAGCCTCCTGAGTGATTTGTTCTGCATATAGATTGAAAAAATATGGAGACAGGATGCATCCCTGACACACTACCTTCCTGATTTTAAACCATGTAGTGTTCCATTGTTATGTTTTGAGAACTGCTTCGTGGACCAAGTACAGGTTTCCCAAAAGGACAATCAAGTGATACAGAATTCTCATTCTCTTCAAGGTTAACTACAATTTGTTGTGATCCACACAGTCAAAAGCCTTTGCATAGTCAATGTTGTTGTTACGTGCCATCAAGTAACTTGCAACTCATAACAACCCTATGTACAACAGCCCTAAACCCTGCTCTGTCCTGTGCCAATCTCACTGTCTCTGACCCACCTAGCCCCATTATCCCAGTCACTGAATCAATCCACTTCATAGAGGGTCTTCCCCTCCTACACTGTCCCTCCACTCTCCCAAGCATGATAGCCCTCTCCAAGGACTAATCCCTCCTTGAGACTTGTCCAAAGTATGTCAGATGAAGCATCAGAATCTTTGCCTCCAAGGAGCAACCTGGTTTAACGATCTCCAGGATGAATCTGTTCATTTTCTTAGCAGTCCATGGTATATTCAGTACTCTTCTCCAGCACCACAGCTCAAAGGCATCAATTCTCCTGTCCTCCCTCATCATTGTCCAGCTCTCTCATGTATAGCAAGTGATTGCAGAGACCATAGCCAGTATCAGGTGCACCTTAGTCTCCAGAGCGCCACCATTGCTGTTCAGTACTTTGGAGAGGTCCCTAACAGCAGACTTTCCCATCGCAATACATATTTTCATTTTCTGGCTGCTGGTGCCAAGTTGACTGTGGAGCCAAGCAAACTAAAGTAGTGAACAATCTCAATCTCTTCACCATCCATCCTGATGCTGCCAGTCGGCCCAGTGGTGAGAATCTTTGTCTTCTTGATATTGCGCCTCAATCCATATTGAAGGCTGCAGTCCTTGACCCTCCGCAGCAAGCGCTTCAGGTTCTCCTCAGTTTCAGCAAGCAGGGTTGTGTCATCTGCATAATGAAGCTTGTTAATGAATCTTCCACCAATTCTGATGCCACACTTCTCCTCATACAGCCCAGCCTCCTGGATAATCTGTTCTGCACATAGGTTGAAAAGGTATGGAGCTAGGACACATCACTGGCATACACCCTTCCCAATTTTGAAACATGCAGTGTTTCCTTGATCTGATGACTGTCTCCTGGTCCAAATATAGGTTTTGCATTAGCATAATCAAAGGTCCTGGGATTCCCATTCTTCTCAGAGTCAGCCAGCCACAATTTGTTATGATCCACACAGTCAAATGTCTTTGCATAGTCAATAAAACACACATAGACATTCCTCTGGTACTCCCTACTTTTAGCTAAGATCCATCTAACCGTGGCTACAATATTCTTATTTCCAAGACCCCCTCTAAACCCAGCCTGGACTTCTGGTAGCTCTCTGTTGATGTGCTGAAACACAAATAAATATCTCTTTGGTACTCTTTGTTTTCTGCCAAGACCCATCTGATATTCGTGATTACGTCTCTAGTGCCACAATCTCTTCTAAACCCAACTTGTATTCTGGTAATTTTCTGTCAAAGTTCTCTGTACTGTTGAATTCATCTCTGTATAATCTTCAACAGGATTTTGCTTGTGTGTGATATAAGTGATATTGTACCATACTCTGTCAGGCAACCTTTTTTTGGAATGGAAATAAATATCAATCTCTTCCAGTTAGTTGGCCAGGTAGTTGTGAAATAGGGACATAATAATAAATTAGAATATATCTGTCAGTGATGAACTTCAAAATTGCAACAGAAAAGATCATTAAGAATATAAAAAATAAGTAAACAAATAAAGCGTACATACATTTAACAAGCATTTATTATTCATATATGGAAGTCCGTAGAAGACTTTTTTTCTGCATTCACAGAGCCTGAGAAAGATTGATGAGTTATACTCATTGTTCTTGATAAGCTTTGAAAGACAGGAAAATTGTTAGTAGGTGAAAAAATACTCAAGAAATCTTTCATTTAATACTATTTTTAGTTAAAAGCTTAAAATGTCTTCAAAAAAGAAAGCATGAATAAGAGAAACTAATTACATCATGGGATTGGAGGTCTTCATGGCTCTGTTTGGGTCATCCATTCTACATTTAAACACATATTTACTGTCCTGTATGTCAAGTATTCTAACACTTCTCATTCCAGAAAAAACAGAAAATACATTACTTTTATCATGTCATAACCAATAAGTTTGTTCCACATGACTTTCACCCACAAATCCAGAATGGTTTTCTTTGCTTACATTGAGGGCTCTTGAAGAGATGTACACAGCATCTCATACAGAGAAGAATCAACATAGCCAGACAGAGACTTTGCAAAAGTTGCTTTAGAAAATTTAGATTTTTTTGAAACGGTTTGTAACATATTCTAACTGATAACACTAGCTTTTGTTTGTTTGTTTCACTCATTATGGCTTATTCTGAACATCAGCTGTATTTTATTTTCGTATGTGTTGGGTAGAGGGTTCCTAGGTGAATAAAGTAAACACACACACACACACACACACACAAAACAACAAAAAACCAAAACAAAACCACAAACCAAAACCCCACATTGTCTTTGAGTTGGAGCCAATTCATAGCTTTTCTTCCACTGGGTTTCTAGAACTCTAAATCACATGAGAGCATCACCTGTGTTTCTTCTGGGAACCCTGGTAGGTTGAAAAGTGCAGAGGTATGGCCGTTGATTTAGTAGAGAGATTCTCTACTGACTACACCACTAAAGCACCATATAGGCCTCAATAAAAACCCTGGGCACTGGGTTTCTGATGTGCGGCTCTGGTAGATGGCACTTTATGTGTAGTGCCAAAATTCAGTGCTGGAATAATTAAGTGTGTCTGTGTGACTATTCTTGGAACGCACCCTGGGAAGCTTGCACTTATTTTTCCCTTAATTATTATTGAGAATAAATCACTTGTGTCACCCAGAGACCCAGAGTCTTTCATATTATACATTAATTTGTGAAGCTAATGTCTATGGCTTAGATAAAAAGTATAAGGAAGAAATACTTTCTTTGAAATATATAAAATATTTTCAGTTAGTTACACTTAGAAATATGGACATAGTCTAGGATTTCACTTTCAGCTTATTTAAATATATAAAGATGAACAGCATATATCTCATCCTTGACTTCATGTGCTGCTTGCTTTAAAGGAGAGGGAAGTTGTCATGACAGCTTCTCTAACTAACCTATGTTTTTGAGGAAAACATTTTCTATTGGTTAGATATATAAGGAATTTTATAATTAGATAAATATAGTATATTTTGTTTTATTTTCAAAGTTATAAAACAACAAGAGAATCAATTTTATGTAAGTATTTGGTAGTTAAAGCAATATGTGAGAGTATGTGTACATAAAGGTTTGTGTGTACTTATTATTCTTGGTTACATATTATTTTATAATATGTACAAGTATATAAAATATACTTACACATACTACAGGTTGTTGTTGTTGATTGTCTTCAAGTTGAGCACAACTCATAGCAATCCTGTGAATAAAAGGCCTGAAGCCCCTTTACAACTATTGACATTTATCAAAGTTCATACAGTTTTTGGAGGCATGTTAGTTAGGAAGTGGATGCCACTCCTCCTTCCAAGCAAGTATATATAAAATATATAAGTATATACAAAAATATACAAGTATGTATAGAAGTATATATGAAGATCAAGGAATGCAGCCTTCAGCATGGATTCCATCTCAGTTTCAAGAAAACAAAGATTCTTGCCACTGGACCTATTGGCAACATCACGATGGAAGGAGAGCTAATTGAAACTGTCAACAGCTTCATATTGCTCGGATCCACAATTAACACCTTTGGTATCAGCAGTCAGGAAATAAAGAGACACATTGCACTGGGAAAATCTCCAGTTAGGGATGTCTCCAAATTATTGTGGAGTAATTATGTCAGTTTGAATTCTAAGGTGTGTCTGATTCAGGCCATAATCTTTCTGATATCTTGCTATACATCTGAGAGCTAGGCAATTGGTAAGGATGACAGAAGAAAAATTGATGGCTTTGAGCTTTGGTATTGGAGAATAGTGCTGCATTTCCCGTGGATGGCCAAAAGAACAAATGCATATGTCTTGGAGAAGGGGAAGCCAGAGTGCTCTTTGGAGCACATACTTTGGACATGTTGCTAGGAGAGATATATGGTGCTGGGAAGGGTGGAAGGTCAGCAAAGAAGAAGACCCTCAATGAGCTAGATTGACACAGTGATTGTCACAATGGCCTCTTGTGTGTCAGGAAGTGGGAGGATCCTGCAGGATAGAGCAGGGTTCAGATCTTTTGTTCATACGGCCTTTATGAGTCATACATAGGGTAGATTGTTCGCCAGGGATGTGTTCTATTTCCGTAACTTTTCAACCTACATACAGAACAGATTATCTTAGAGGCTGTGTTGTATGAAGAGAAGTGTGGCATCAGGATTGGTGGAAGATTCATCAACAAGCTGCATTATGGAGATGACAAAACCCTGCCAGCTGAAACTGAGGAGGACCTGAAGCACTTGCTGCCAAGGGTCAAGGACTGCAGCCTTCAATATGGATTGAGGCTCAATATCAAGAAGACAAAGATTCTCAACCACTGGGCCGATTGGCAGCATCAGGATGGATGGTGAAGAGATTGAGATTGTTCACTACTTTAGTTTGCTTGGCTCCACAGTCACCACTCTTGGCACCAACATCCAAGAAATTAAAAGATGTATTGATGTGGGAAAGTCTGCTATTAGGGACCTCTCCAAAGTACTGAACAGCAATGGTG
>NW_006399916.1:1850867-1852214 GCF_000299155.1 Elephantulus edwardii
GGATTGATTCAGTGACTGGGGTACTCGGGATGGGTTTGTCAGAGGCAATGAGATTGGCACAAGATAGAGCACGGTTTAGGGCTGTTGTACATAGGGTCGCTATGAGTCGCAAACGACTCGACGGCACATAACAACAACAACAAACAACAACCTATAAATATATACAACTAAATGTGTATAACTATGTAAAATATATACAAGTATATATAAATGTGTATGTATATACATACACAATTGTATAGAGTCTAAGTTTGAAAGGAAAAGAACAGAATATTTTTGGGGTTTTTTTTGTTTTTTTTGTTTTGTTTTGTTTTTACTTTTTACTCAAAGAAATAGTGATTTACTTAAGGATTTCTGATGGCCTAGTGGTATGGAGTTGCACTTCCAACTCAAAGGCACGTGGTTTGAATCTACCATCTGGTGTGCAAGAGAAAGTTAGATATTCCACCTGTGCAGTTTACTTCCCCTGAAAACTTACTGGAAGGTCAGCTATGAGTCAATTTGATTTGAATGCAATGAATAATAACAATTATCCTTGCAGAGATATTTCTTACTTCTCTGTGGATCCTGAGACAAAGTAACCAAAATAACTCAAAACATATAGTTTAGTATAATAAATATACCAAGAACATTTGAACTTTTGCTGTCTGATTTACATCTCTGAAATCATGAATACTGTAGATTACAAAGAGCTCTGGGAGCCTACTGGCAAGAAGTTGTGCTGTAATCCCAAAGGCATGTAGTTCAAGGCCACCAGCTACTCAGAGGAAAAAGGATGGACAGTCTCCTGCCATGCAATTAACTGTCTCTGAAAATCTCCTGGAGGGTCAGCTATGATCAGTTCCGACTCTACGGTACACAACAACAATTGTAGATTATGCAACCTTGCTTTCTGAAAGTGAAGAATACTTGAGGTATTTGCTGCAGAAGATCAAATAATGTAGCCTTCAATATCAATTGCAATCTCAACATAAAGAAAATAAAAATTCCTATTATAGGACTAATAGGATAAATTATGGTAGATGGAGAAAAGATGGAAATTGTCAATGATTTAATGGTACTTGAATCTGTAATCTATACTCTTGTTACCACCAGTCAGGAACTTGGGAGATACATTGCACTAGGAAAGTCTGCTGTCAAGGACCTCTCCAAATTATACAATGACATCAGTTTGAGGACTAAGGTGCATCTGATTCAGCCCATAGTCTTTCTGATCACTTGCTATACATCTGAGAGCTGAAAAATAACTAAGAATGACAAAAGAATTGATGCCTTTGAGCTGTGGTGTTGAAGCAGAGTACAGAATATCCCAAGTTGTTGTTGTTGTTATGTGCCGTCGAGTCGTTT
>NW_006399916.1:1852954-1859058 GCF_000299155.1 Elephantulus edwardii
TCCTCCTCAGTTTCAGCAAGCAGGGTTGTGTCATCTGCATAACGCAGATTGTTAATAGATCTTCCACCAATCCTGATGCCACAATTCTCCTCATCCCATGCACTGCCAAAATAACAAACAAATATGTCTTCGAGAAAGAGCAACCAGAATTCTCCTTGGAGAAAAGGTGATAAAGCTTCATCTCATATTCTTCAGATATGTTACTAGGAGGGGCTATTCATTGGAGAGGGATCTCATGCTTGAAAAGGTAGAGGATTGATGAAGGAAAGGAAGACTCTCAACCAGCTAGATTGACACAGTGACTCTGAAATGGGCTCTATTGTGTGAAGAATTGTGAGAACGGCACAGGATAGGACAGGGTTCAGATCTATTGTTCATAGGTTGCTGTAAGTCATATTCAACTTGACAGGTCTTAACTAAAACAATATTGAAGGGAAAAATTATATTTTTATGAAAGAGGAGCTAAGTAACACACCACAACTCAAAGGCATTGATTATTCTTCTGTCATCTTTAGTTATTGTCTAGTTCTATAATGCATAGCAAGAAATTGAAAGTCATGGTCTGGATCAGGCACACCTTAGTCTCTAGACTGACATCATTGCTCTTTAGAACTCTGCAGAGGTCCCTGACAGTAGATTTTGATTTTCTGGCTGCTGGTACCAAGAGCGTTATTGTGGATCTAAGTAAGCTGAAATTGTTAATAATCTCAATTTCTTTTCCATCTTTCATGGTGCTGCCTATTGCCTCAATGGTGAGAATCTTTGTTTTCTTGATTTTTCAGATGTAATCCACATTGACGACTATAGTCCTTGACTTTCTGCAGCGAATATTTCAGGTCCTCCTTAGTTTTGGCAAGCAAGGTGTGTCATCTGCATACACAATTTGTTGATGATTCTTCCTACAATCCTGTTGCCATATTCCTTTTAATAAAGTCCACCCTCCCAAATTATCTGTTCTAAATGTAGATTCACAAAAGGTGTGGAAATGGGATGCTTTTCTGGCATATACTCTTCCTACTTTTGAACCATGCAGTGTTTCCTTGCTCTGTTCTGACCACTTCCTCCTGGTCCAAGTATTGGTTTCACAAGAGCACAATCAAATCTTCTGGAATCCCTGTTCTTGTCAAGTTTAGCCACAATTTGTTGTGATCCACATAGTCAAAAACCTTTGCTTTCAAATTATTAAAATATCTTAGGAACAATCTTTCAAATTCAATATCCTAGGCCTCTGAAAACTTTTCTTTGATTCTATTTTAAAGTACAGAGAGTACCAAACTTAAAATGATTAAAAGTTACTATAAACCACATTTATCAACCCTTTATTTTAGGTTTGGTGGGGTTTTTTAGAATTTATATATTGTTCAATGTTGTTGTTGCATACCATAGAGTCAAAACCAACACATAGTTGACCCTCTTAGCAGGTTTTCAAAAGCAGTTAATTGCCCAAGAGGAGATTTCCCATCCTTCTCCCATGTAGCAGCAGCTGGTGGCCTCGAACTGTATGTCTTCATATATATTTAAAGATATCTGTATTTTTTCCTCTGTACTACTTATTCATAAATATTTTGCTTTTTAACATTAATCATAATATCTACACTATAACTATGCTCCTCTCACTTCTTGCTTGTAATTTTCATTCTACCTCCTGACTTGTGAGGATTTATTCTTGTTCAAATGATGTCATTTTGATCTTTTTAAAAATTTTATTTTATTAATTTTAATGAAAATGTACAGATTTTGGATTTCCATTCATTCATTGTTGCACTATTTTCTCTACCCCACCCCCAGTTCGTTCCTCTTTTTTTTTTTTGCAAGTCTGTTATGTTCCATTGCCACAGTGCTTGTCAAAACCAATTCTGATTGATCTCCTTTGTCAGTGTGTCCTTAGCCATTCCCTATCACTCCTCCCTGAGAGAGATTTCACCCTGACTCATAATGAAAAGGGGACATTGTATTCTCTTAGCTACTTCCTGCTGAAAGGGACTCCGTAGGTTTCAGGGTGAAGATCTTCTCTCACTGCTCAAAAGGGCCCCTTTGGCAATAGGAAACATGTAGACTATTGTGGAGATTGATTTTGGAATTTAGATGCACTGCTATCAATTGTGCTTAGCCTTACATGTTCATATCCTTGAACTGTTGCAGCCCAGAAGACACAAATTTAACTAACAAGTTAAAAGTACATGAGTCAAAAATTAAAAGCAATAATATTCAAAGTAGAGGTTCTAACAGTGGCACAAATCAAGTTACAGAGGGAAGATAGTTCTTAAAATAAAAGTTTTCTTGACTAGCACTTTGTCTATTATAGTATAAAGGTTAGGAACCACAAGATGTAGAGGCTCAATATGTCATTTATTGTTCTTAAGTCCTGGACCAAATTCCATCTACCACTGGGTTGTTTTACAGCTCAAAAAGTCCACTTGCAAGGCAGAGGTGAAGTGATTTACTCTTAAGAGTGAGTGCCTTCCTGGTGTTACTGGTCATCTATTTGGCAGAAAAATGAGCCTCAGCATTCACAGGACGACTAAAGACTATAATCTTGGTGTTTCAATTAGTTTCTATTGAACCAGTAAGGCTGGCCATTATTATATTTTGTTCTACATTTCCCCCTGATATATCTAGGTACCTCTACCATGATATTTTTAGAGTCATCAGTTCAAGAGTAGGTAGCTAGACATCATCTACTCTTCTGGCTTCAAAGTCATAAAGAATTATGTTAGCATAATTGTTTCCATGAATCTTTATGATTCTTCACTCTTCTTCATTTCCATATAAGAAGAGGAAAGTATGCACATCCAAAAACTTCTCCATCAGGGTGAAATGGAAAACCACAAAATGGGAAATATACTTGGTAATAACATGTATGATAAGGGATTTATATCTAGAATTTATAAAATACTCAAGCACCACAGCAAGATAAAGGTAAACAACCTAATTGTGAAATGGGTACAGGGTATGAACAGACACCACTAAGGAAGATGTTCAGATGGTGAACAAACACATGAAGACGTGTTCAAAATCCCTAGCTCTAATAGAGATGTAAATCAAAACAACTATGAGATATTATCTCACCCCAGTAACAATAGCAAAATTCAACAGAGCAGCAAACAACAAATGTTGGCGAGGTTGTGGAGAAACTGGAACTCAAAGTTGGAAACAATCCAAGTGCCCATTAACAACAAAAAAAAGTGCATAGAGAAACTATGGTATATTCACACAATGGAATATTGTGCAGTATTGAAAAACAAGGAACTCATGAATTATTATACAAAATGGGTGTCTCTGGAGGACATTATGTTGAATGAAATATCTCAGTCACAAAAGGACAAATACTGCGTCAAGCCATTGTTATAAAAAAGGACTGACATTCGGTTTGGGGGAATCTAAGAAAAGAAGAGATAAATAATGTGCACTGCATTGAAACAGATGAAAAAGAGAACTGTTATAAAGGGATATAAGGACCCAGGAAAGATGGGAGAGACTAGAAGCAGAGCGATGTGGATATATAGGAAGAAAAGGGGATTAATCATTAGGTTGTACAATTTGATGGGGGGGGTAAAGAAAATTGAAAAAATTGCTCAAATTTGTATTAGAATTTTGTAACTAAACGAGTGGAAAAAAATATATTAAAAAGAGAAAAAGAAGAAGAAAGGGGTATATAATTAGGTATTGTTTGCATGGCAAAAGTCCAGAAAAAAAGCTGCATAGTAAAGTGGACTGGGGGCTGGTCAGGGGATTGTATAACAATGGAAGATTTTTCTTTTAGTGCTGGAGAAGAGTCTTGAACATGCCATGCACCACCAAGAAAACAAATAGGTCTCTCTTGGAGAGGTTGCAATTCAGTTTCTTCTGGAGGTTAGGATTTTGAAGCTCTGTCTCACATATTTTGGGCATGTGGCCAGGAGGGGCCAATCGTTAGAAAAGGACATCATGCTCAGAAGGGTGGAGGGACAGCATAAGAGAGAACGACCCAAATGAGATGGATTGATATAGTAACTAGGGCAATGAGGTAGGTATATTGGAGTCAGTAAGACAGGCTCAGAATAAGACAGGGTTCAGAGCTACTGTACATAGGATCACCATGAGTCCTAGGTGACTAGATGGTACATAACAACAACTAGATAGATATATAGATAGATGATAGATAGATAGATAGATAATAAATCGATCAATCAAGTGAGATTTATTTCTTTAGAAAATTACTTGAGGATAGCAAATCCCAAGTCATGTAACTGCTTAGACTTAAGGTGTGCAGGCAAGCAAAAATGTGATGAAGCAAATGAAAGATTGAGATCAAGCAACTCAGCAACAGCGTACATCATACAGATGACACAATCTTGCTTCCAGAGATTGATGAAGATTTAAAATACTTACTAAAAAATATCAAAGGCCCCAGACTTCGATGTGGGTTACATCAGGAAACCAATATTCCGCACAACTGGACCAATAGGCGACAATGTAATAGAAGGGGAAAGGACTAAAGCTGTCAATAACTTCCTTTTACTTGGATCTGCAATCAAAATTCACAGTGGTAGCAGTCAAGATATCAAAAAGGTACAAGGATAAAGGATTATGGCTTGAGAAACAAAAAAAGAAAAAAGATATCAAAAAGACTTGTTGCATTAGGCAAATCTTCAGTCAAGAAACCCTTTAAGCCGCTAAAGAACAAGGATATCAATTTAAAGACTCAAGTGCACCTGGCCCAAGCCATGATATTTTCACACACTCACTATGCATGTGAAAGCTGGAAAATAAGTAAGAGTTTTTAACGATTAAAGCCTTCTATTAAACATAACAGTTAACATACTTATGAGGAATATCTGTTTCATTGTGATCTGTCAGGACAAAGTTGAAGAGAGTAATGTGACAGTTGCACAAATTAAAATCACACTACATGCTGGAAAATGGACACATCTAGAAGCATAGTGAGGAACATACAGACTAGGACTCTGCTATAAGGAGTATTACAAGCAAGACATATTTAATGTTTGATATTTCAAATACATAAAATCAAGGGTACAAAAATAAACAAAAAATTTATAAACAAATAGGTACCAATAGACACAAACATTTCTGTTCTTTTTTTGTGATTAAAGTTAAAATTCGCAAAGCAAATTGGTTTTCCATTAAATTTTTATAAATATTTTAATTATAATGTTAATTATAAAACCCACATGTAATTGGATCCTGTAATTCTGTTTTAGGGAGCTCTCTTGGCCTTGCAGAAATGGCATCCACTCCTGAAAGAGCTTGCCTCCGGAAACTGTATGAACTTGGAGAAATTTTGAAAGTTAATACAATTATTCAGGTCTTTTATTCGTAGGGTTGCTAAGAGTTGTCTATGACTCAACAGCACTTAACAACAACTGGTGACCTAGTGATATGAACCTGTGCTGCAGTTCTGAATGCCCGTGGTTTGAATCCACCAGCTGCTCTTTGGGAGAAGGATGAGAATCTCCTCCCGTGTGATAAACTGCCTCTGAAAATCCACTGGAGAGTCAGCTATTCTGACTTTATGGTACTCATCAACATAACAGCAACAATTCTGTTTTCCATTAAACTTCCTGCATTTAGTACTTTATCCTCAAGACAATACTCCTCAATTGACTTTATGTAAAAATAACAAAATACCACTGCTATTTGATACCAATTTATGGCAACCATCTCTTGTGGTTCTGAGGATATAAATCTTTATGGATAAAGATTTCTCATCTTTCTACTGAGGAGCAGATGCGGGAATTGAGAACTGCTGCTTTTGGTTAGCAGTTCAGTGTATTACACATCCGCTACCACAGCCCCTTTAACCTTATACCAATTTTTTTATTATTAAATTGTATTAGTTTTAATGAACATTTATAGAGATTTTAGGTTTTCATTCATTCATTGTTGCACTGTTTTCTCCACCCTCATCCCCAGTTCATTCTTCTTCCCCCCCCCATGTCTGTTTAATTGTCCAGTTGCCACAGTGCTTGTCAAAGCCAGTTCTGATTAATCCCCTTTGTCAGTGTGTCCCTTGCCATTCCCCATCACTCCTCCCTGAGAGAGACTTCACCCTGATTCATAAGGAAAAGGGGATGGTGTATTCTCTTAGCTACTTCCTGCTGAAA
>NW_006399916.1:1860312-1879555 GCF_000299155.1 Elephantulus edwardii
CCTTATCTGATATGTTATTACCGAATACTTTTTCCCTGTTGAAGAAGTTTTTGGATGTGCATAGGGATTTGAGTCTTAGAAGATCCCATTCATCTACGTTATCTTCCCCTGGTTGTAGGTTTTCCAGGATACTGGGAACTGACCTTATACCAATTTAATTCAGCTCAAGTTTGTCAAGTGAAAATCAACTCATTGCTGACTCTTCAGTGGATATTCAAGGGTCAATAAGTTATATAAGAGGAGATTGTCCATTTTTCTTGTGTAGAGCCACTAGTGGATTTGAACCCCTGGAGTTTTTCTTTCTAGATTTGCAAGGGAATTTTCTACAGACTAGGCCACCAGTTCCCTGATCTTATATACAACAACTCATTATCATCAAATTGGAACAGATTTATAGCTGACTCTCCATTAGGTCTTCTGAGGTTGTAAGGAGGATATTGTTAATATTTATACTGCAATATTTTATAAGTAAGAATATATGTTTCTATTTCTTGTAGCAAAGAGTCTGTGCTCTTCATATACTTCGTGTCCTATCTAATTTATAATTTTATAACCTATTAAGTACAAGCATCTACAGAGGAAAACTCAGTCCTATATTCTCCAAAATACCTGTCCCAAGGGTCACAGGATGGACATCCTCTGAATGCACTGGATTAATATATTTATTGCCTAAAAATATCTGAACCTGGAGAAAGGACAAAAGTTATTCAAGTATCCAGTTCTTTTGTTGATAGGGTTGCTATGAGTCACCTACAACTCGACGACACTTAACAACAACAGCATAGAGAGAAATCAGTTGGTCTAGTGGATAGAAAATGACGCCACCAAGGCAAAGGTAGGTGACTCTAATCCATGGCCATGAGGTCTGCCTTTAATTGTTTTTGGTAAACCATTCTACTAGGTAGTATAGCCCTGGTCTCTCCACTTGCTGTAAAGAGGTAACTCGTGGTTGTTGTGAAGCTGAACACTGTGACACTGATGTGTCAAGTGCGAGAATGGTTATCCACTGTGTACAGTGGTTGGTGGAGCTCTTCGATTAAAACAAGCTTGGAAGCAAGCATGGCGTCCACTTCTGAAATAGGTTGCGTCTGAAAACCCTATGAACCTGGAGAAAGGAGGAAAGTTATACAAGTGTCCAGGTATTTCATTCATAGGGTCACTATGAGTCTTCTATGACTCAACGACACTTAACAACAATCACAACAGCAACAACACAAATATCTCAGTCACAAACACTGTATAACACCATTGTTATAAAATAGGACAGATAGGGGGTGTGGGAAGAGAATGGGAAGTGTGGATAAATAATGAACACTGCATTAGAACAGCTGAGAGGAAGAGCTGTCTAAAAGGAATTAGGCATTGTATATTAAGAGCAGACATTATATATATGACAATAATGTGGAACAAGGGTACATTGTGGGTGGGCTGGGGAGAAGAAGAAAATGTTCAACAGTGGAAAAAATGTATATACATCCACACATAGATATACACACACACATATATACACTCATATGTATACACATACACACATATATAGCCACTCCTGCTTCCAAGCTTGTTTTAATTGGGAAGCTCCACCAAACACTGCCCACTATGGATAACCATTATCACATTTAATGCATCAGTGTCACAATGTTTGACACCACAGCAACTGTGAGTTACCTCTGTACAGAAAATGGACAGACCAGTGCTATACCACTTAGAAGAATGTTTGATCAAAAACAATTAAAACCAGGCCTGAGTGACACAGACTAAAATCACCTACTTTTGGCTTGGTAGCATCACTTTCTGTCCACTAGGCCAACGGAGCTCTATGTTGTTGTTGTTGTTGTTAAGTTCCATTGAGTCATAGATGACTCATAGCAATGCTATGAACAAAAGACCTGAACACTTGTATAAAAAGTCTCATTTTGTTTTACTGCATATATTTTCAAGTACATGATATTTTCAAGTACATCTCTGAGTTTAATAATGGAAAGCTAGTCAATATCCCATCTGGCAGGTGACTTTTAATGTGGAATCTTGGTGAATTCTAAAACAATTAGTTGCTGGATTGAAGTAAATATCATTTTTACATGTGAAATGTTACTTGTGAATATTCAATTGTGTAACTTTGTGAATATTTAGATCGTGTACAACATTCTTTTTATGTTTCAAGTAATAACTGAAATCTGAAGGGTCTTAAGACAAATTTATATTTTATTATAGTTAAGGTTGTCTCATTTAGCAAATCAATCATTGTCACCTATGTGACTTAGAATTTTGGATAAATAGCCCAATTCAGTATTTTACATATATTAATACTAAAGAAAAAAAGTTAACATGAAGTCCAAATTCACCTAGGTATCCTGTATTTTATCTGTCAGTTTTATTTTTATTAAAATAAAGAATCATTTCAGATGTATTATGATAAAAATTTACTGGGTTTTCCCCCCATATGAATGTATGCCCCTGTTGTTGTTGTTGTTGTTGTTGTTGTTGCTGTTGTTGTTACGTGCCATCGAGTCGTTTGCGACTCATAACGACCATATGTACGACAGCCCTAAACCCTGCTCTATCCTGTGCCAATCACACTGTCTCTGACACTCCCATCCCGATTATCCCAGTCACTGAATCAATCCACCTCATAGAGAGTCTTCCCCTCCTGCACTGTCCCTCCACCCTACCAAGCATGATGCCCCTCTCCAAGGACCTGTCTCTCCTTACAACATGTCCAAAGTATGTTAGACAGAGCCTCAGAATCCTTGCCTCCAAGGAGTAGCCTGGTTTAACCCTCTCTAGGATGAATCTGTTTGTTTTCTTGGCAGTCCATGGTACATTCAATACTCTTCTCCAGCACCACAGCTCAAAGGCGTCAATTCTCCTTCTATCCTCCCTAGTCATTGTCCAACTCTCTGATGTATGACAAGTGATTGCAAAGACCATGGCCTGTATCAGGCGCACCTTGGTCTCCAGAGAGACACCGCTGCTCTTGAGTACTTTAGAGAGGTCCCTAACAGCAGATTTTCCCATAGCAATATGTTCTTTTATTTCCTGGCTGCTGGTGCCAAGAGTGTTGACCATGGAGCCAAGCAAACTGAAGCTGTGTACTGTCCTTATATATTTATAAAGACAAATAGGAAAGGATTGCTTATAATAATAAGATGCAAAATTGAACAAAAGAAGGCATTCCAGCCATGCCAATGGACATTTAGGTACAGCCATGATAGGAAGTCCCACTTGCTGAATTGTTGATAGGTGCTACAGATAGCTATAACTCATAGCAAACCTATCAACAATAGAGCAAAGCTCTGCCTTATCTTGTAACATCCTCATGATCTCTGCTATGCTCAAGACCATTGTTGCAATGCCCATCCACCAGTTGGAGGTCTTCTTATTGTTCACTAACCTTCTACTTTTCCCAACATAATATATTTTTCCAAGGACTGACAGATGTTTTGAAATTAGAACTCAGAAATATGAGGGAATAAACAATCTGCTTATTAAATAGGTCTGTCTTGGAGAGTGTGAAACCGAGTTTCTCTTTGGGGGCAAGGATTTTTAAGCTCTATCTCACATACTTTGGACACATGGATAGGATGGTATAGTCCTTTGATAAGGACATCATGATTGGGAGGATGAAGGGACAGTATAAGAGAGGAAGCTACTGGATGATATGAATTAATACAGGGTAATGGGAGAAGGTGTGTTAGAGTCAGTGAGACTGGCTCAGGGTAGAACAGGGTTTAGAGCTGTTGTGAATAGGGTCACTATGAGTCAGAGGCAACTCAACAGCACATAAGAACACGTAAAGGGTAGTTGATGATATTGTTAAGAGCTGTCGAGATAGTGACCTTATGAAAAACAGATCTGAACCCTATCCTATCCTATCCTATCCTATCCTATCCTATCCTATCCTATCCTATCCTATCCTATCCATTTACTCCACTCATAAATTCTGTGTTGAGTGATATGAATTTCTAGTAAATAATTAGAGTAAAAAGTAATAGGAAAAATTTTATTTTCCAGTGATTGCTTAGTTTCCTAAGACTGTCAAACAAAAATTAAAGAGGAAATATGATTCTGGTCAATTTAACTATGAAAACAGCTAGGAAAAAATGAAAAGTAGCCTATAAAGAAAAGCAAATAAGATTAAGTGCTGATATCTCAGCAGAAACCATGAGAGCAAGCAAACAGTGGAATGACATGTATCAATCACTCAAAGAACACGACGGTCAACCAGGAACACTGTAACCAACAAAACTTTCCATCAAATATGAGAGAGAGTTCAAGATCTTCTCAGAAAAGCAGTACCTAAGAGAGTTTGTTAAAACAAAACCAATGTTGCAGGAAATACTGAACAAGTCCTTCTCACAGAGAGAGTAGCTTGCAACAACACCAAAAATAACCCAACAAAATAATAGACATAAAACCTTGCCACTCAATAATTAGACTAAATGTGAAAGGTTTAGTGAAAATAATGTTTTGCCTCACACTTGTAGAGGCCAGGAATTTTAACATAGTATGTAGATTGAACCATCTCTCTTTGTCAGCTTTAGGAGAATTCTCTTTCTTGTTTTTTCATCTTCTGGTGACCTTGGATATTAATAATGCTCCTTTGCTTACAGGGAAGCTTTCACTTGCTGTCTTGCTCATGTATGACTTGTTTCTGTAACTATTCGCATCTTTATCTCACTCCAAAGCTCCAAAGGAATCAGATGTACCCTACTGCAGTATAAACTCATTGACTTAATTAAACACATCTTCAAAAAAAAACTATTTCCAAACAAGGTCATAACATAAGCCACCAGAGCTCCCTATATCATTAGTAAAGGGGTTAAAAATGTTAACATCTTTTGAGGGAACTTAATTTACAACAGATGGGTGATTATAAAACATCTGTCTGTAGAAAGACCACATTGAAATAGAAATAATGGAGTTGGAAAAGAGTTATCTTTCTTAATCATTTAGAAAACTGGTCAGATAATATACACTGATTATATAGTCAGTAAGGGGTATGGAACCACAGACAACATTAAAGGAAGCAGTACAAGAAATAAAATGGAATATTACATTGGGAAAACATTCTGTCAAGGACCTTTTTAAAGTGCTAAAGAGTAAAAATGTTACTTTGACAATCAAAGCACATATTTTCTATCACCTCATATGCATGTTAAAGTTGGAAAATAAGTAATAAAGACTGTTGAGGTATTGTTACCTTTGGATTATGCTTATGGCAAAGAATGCTACAATTACCAAATACTGCCCAAAGGAAAAACAAATTTATCTTGGAAGATATGCAGTCAAAATATTCCTTAAAGGTGAAGATGTAACATTTTATTTCACACATCTAATCATATGTTATCAGAAGGGACCAGTCCCTAGAGAAAGGTATCAGGCTTGGTAGAGAATCAGCAAAATAAGCATAATTTCAGTAAAATAGATTGACACAATGACTGGAACAATGGGTGTAAACACAGCGGTGATTGTGCAGATAGAACAGGATCTGGACATTTTTTATTTTGTTGTATGTAGGGGTTTTATGAGCCAGAAATAACTGAACGGCACCTAACATCAACAAGTCTTAGACGTAGAAACTCTGAATGTTGGTATAAATTAATTATTGAACTTAAGAGGCAATGACAAATGTTTTCATTGTGTTTGAACCTATTTATGTTCTTACAGCAAATCCCATGGATCTACTGCTTGGTATGGACAGAATTTCTCATGTAGGATAATAGAATAGTTATAATACAGTATTGTATTGTGGGCTTGGATAGCATGTCCCTGATGAAAAATAGTCTTGAATTTAGTCCAGAATACCAAACTAGTGTATTTAATTACAGTCAATAACTCATCATGTCTGATTACTTGCTGATTATATGCTATTAGTGATGTGCTTATTGTTTTCTCATGCCAATTTTTCTGCTTGGTTGTGTGTGCTTATGTGTTCTCTATCTTATTCAAGTTATATGTATTGCAAACATTTTTATACTTTTAATATAATAGATGATTTCCATAATCCCTTGACCGAGTTTTGTTATTGTCGTTGAATTGATTCTGATTCATGGCAACCCTGTGTCAGAATAGAAATGTATGTGTTATGACTTTTCAAGTCAGATTGCCAAACCTGTGTTCTGAGGTGTCTCTTGGAATATTCAAACTACCAACATGGGTGAGTTCCTCGTTTCAGGAGGGTTTGTGACCCGAAATAACCTGTGAGCTTATCCTATGTATAATAATGGAACAGTAACTTAGCTTTGAAGCATCTTTAAGTTTTCATGACGAATAAAAGTGCTTTGTTTCAATATTTTAAGTTAACAATGTAGTGATTATATTTCTCTACAAACAATATTTAAAAAATATCTCTGGAAAACTGCATACCATAACTTTACTCACAAAAGACCCTTAAGTATAACTACTAAATGACATTTCTTACCATTCTTTATTTGATGGATTCCTTCCTACTTGTAGCCACTCAAGAGCAGTCCATGCTGGTTGCTGGTAAAAATCCATTCCTTGTATGGCTAAAATTTCAATCTTCTTGTTTACTATTAAGAAGTAACCTCTTTCAGAAGGAAATAAAAGACATCCAGATAGGCAAACAGATTGTCAAACTGTTGCTTTGTGCAGATAATATGATAATGTACACAAAAAACCTCAAAGACTTGATAAAAAAAACTTTTTAGAGTTAGTAGGCTAATTTAGTAGAGTGACAGGATATAAGATCAATATCTAAAAATCAGTAGGATTCTGCTACGAGTAACAAAGAGAACTCAGAGAAGGAAATCAAGAAAGCAATATCATTTATAATAGACAACCACAAATTGAGATACTTCGGGGTGACCCTGACTAGAGACACAAAAGCCCAGTACAAAGAAAAGTATAGAGTATTTCTTCAAGACACAATAAAAGACCTAGAGAAATGGAAAAATGTACCCTATTCATAAATAGGGTACTCAACATCGTGAAAATGACCATTGTACTAAAAGCAATCTACATATTCAATGTAATCTAAATCTAGATACCAAATTCCCTTTTCAGGGAATTTATCAAATTTGTTTGGAGAGGCAAAAGACCTCAGAACTAGCAAAACACTTCTAAGAAACAAAAATGAGGTGGAAGGCATAGCACTCCCTGACCTCAAAACCTACTACACAGTGATAGTAATCAAAATATCATGGTACTGGTACAATGACAGACACAAAGACCAATGAAACAGAATTGTAAACCCAGAAATAGACTCAGCTATCTATGGTCAACTAATATTCAACAAGTAAACTGAAGCTATCAAATGGGGAAATGACAACCTTTTCAACAAATGGTGTTGGTAAAACTGCACTTCCACCTGCAGAAAGCTGAAATAGGATCCACATCTCACACCATACACAGTCAAGTCAAGGTGTATCAGAGACCTGGGAGTAAAGCACAAAATCACAAAATTCCTAAGTGACAAATTGGGATCAAGCTTAGAAGCATTAGCCCAACGTATAAAGAGCCAAATACAGCCATAAATACACAATCTAAAGAGGATAAAATTGGTGAATAGGACCTTTTAAAGATTAAATCCATATGTACATAAAAAACTTTTTCGACCAGGTGAAAATAAAACCTAAGATTGGGAGCAAATATATTTGGTAATACCCTCTCAGACAAGCATCTCATAACAAAAGGAGTGAATAATTTAAAAGCGATGGATATTATGGTTATCACAGGAGTCCACAATTAAGGTTGCATAGTGGAATGTACTTGGGGCGGTGGGAGGGGTGCGGGGGGATTGTGTACCAAGGAGAGTGTTTCTTTACTTTTGAAAGAGAGGAGCGAACTGGGGGAGGGCGGTGAAAACAGTGCAACAATGAATGAATGGAAATCCAAAATCTCTGTAAATGCTCATTAAAATTATTTTTTAAAAAAAGTTTACAGAATCCTCCTGGGCCTCCACAAGAAAAAAGACTGATAACCCAATTACAAAATGGGCAAAGGACACGGAAAGAATACTTGAATGGCAAAAAGACACATGAAGAAATGCTCCAAATCACTGGCAATAAGAGAGATGCAAATCAAAACCATAATGAGATACCATCTCACTTCAGTAGTAGTGGTAAAGTTTAAGAGGACAGCAAGAAATAAATGTTGGAGAGAACATGGTGAGAAAGGAACTCTTATACATTGTTGGTGGGATTGTAAAATGGTACAATCATTCTGGAAAGCAGTTTGATTCTTCCTCAAAAAACTGAACATAGAAATTCCATATATCCCATCCACTACTTGGAATATACCCTGAGAACTGAAACACAAATGGAGATTTGTACACCAATGTTCATAGCAGCGTTATTCACCATCACAAGAATATGGAAACAGCCCAAATGTCCAACCACAAATGAATGGATTGAGAAATTATGGTTCATTCACACAATGGAATATTATGCAGCACACAAGAGTAATGATTTTGTAAAGTACTGCCTAACTTGGAGGGACTGGAGAACATTATGCTGAGTGAACTAACTCAGTCCCACAAGGACATATATTGCATAAAACCATTATTGTAGAATGAGTATAAGGATCCAACGAGGTTGGGGAAGGGTGGAAGCAGAGGGATAAAGGTATACAATGGGAGGTGGGGATTCAGCATGCAGTTGTACAAATTGATAGGGGGGTGAGGGAAATTGGAAGAATCTGTTCTTGAAAACAATGTATTCAAGTTGTGTAAATAAATTAGTATAAAAATAAGTCAATTGGGGATGGAAGAAGGGAAGGGAGGCGGTAAAATATGCAAAATGAATGAATGAAAATATAATTTTTCAGTAAACTTTTGTTAAAATCACAATTAAAATTTTAAAAAGTATTTTTTTAAAAAAGAAGTAACCTCTGTTAGCTGTCTGTGTTCCTCCTCATGTTGTTCCTTTCACCCTCACATCAGAAAATCATGAGGAGTCATTTTCACACTTGAAATAATTCTAGCACTTTATGCTACATGCTTTCTGCTCCAGAAAAAAAATAAAAAAAAAAACAACCCAGAGGAAAATCTATTTGTATTGGTTCCTGTGATCAGATAAGGTCTGCCTAAATAATCCTCTTATCAAGTCCAAGATTTTAATTACATCTTATAACTATCTTCTGTGTAATATAACAAGCAATTCATAGGTTCCAGGGAGATTTAATGGCTAAAGAGCTTTTTATGAGTATGGTGCATCTTTGTGTATTTTAAGTGAGTGTATATATCTGTTCAGAATGAGTCTTCCCTCATTCTGTGTGGTATCACTGGGATTTTCATTTCTTGTTCTTCATCTCCCTTCCAGAGTGTGGGTCTTTAGCTCATTATATGAAAGAACACTTGTCCTATTGTAAAAAATCTAGGTTAATATATGCCTTCAACAAGTTTATAGTCTACCACCTTATTATGCTTGAATCAACAAATGTAAAATATTGTGGGTTTGGTGGAATTTCCAACATTAATAAATCTATCATGCACTTAATAAATGATATAAACTATGTTAGTATCTTTCACTGGCTTCATCTCTGTATGATTTATCTACAACAATGATTTCAAGGTGAAGTTTCATGGTCTTTCTAGTTCCCAGAGTACAAGCTGATAACAAAATGGGAGTCCATATCGAAATTCTACTGAGTAGCACAGTAGGGATTATCTAACAATAAGTTATTGGTTTTTAATATTGGGAAATGCAGAGTCTCAAAGCATTTTAAGCCACTTTGATTTAACATGTGCCCTCAGGATTTGGGATCTATTGCTTTAGTATACCCAAATTGTCCAACATCATGCAAGACAAATAAGGGCTATTATAAATAATGTATGCTTATATTCCCTTTTGTTTTATATACGACACAAATGAAATGATAAACAATGAAGAATGTAAATAAACAAAGAATTTTCTCTACAATTGATCATGGAGGGTGGGTTTGCTAAACAAGTAAATGTTAAGCTTTTACATTTAGCATTATTTTCCTTTGTCATCATACAGAGTTTTTATGGGACCAAATTTATCCTAAATTTAGACACCAAATATTTGATGCAATATTCTCATCTATACAATTTTATTTAAACATATTTCAACGTAATCAATTCTAGGGAGCCAAGAAAATACTATTATTTTATGAGAGAGTTTGATTTAATTTGAAGAATCAGGGTAATAAACCAAAAGCAATACAGTTTCTGGCTTCTGGAACTATAAAATTATCTGGGTAATGACATACTTTTCAGCTGATTAATTCTTCCTCTCTAGGACATCTGCTGTCATTTGAAAACTATCCAGTTGGATTATCGGAAGCAGATGGGAACAGCATGGAAGATGTCAGATTGGCTTGTGGTTGGTAAATAATGTTTGCTTCTCTTGGCTAAGCTTTTTGGTTTAAAAAAAGTAGGTATTTACTCCCAGTGTCAGTCTTAGACAATGGTCAACAATCACAGGTAAAGTGGCCTTGGCATCCTGGGATGGAACACTTCTATGAAACGTCGACTCCAGGCCACTGCTTAGCATTGTTTGATGCTCATAAATTGTGTTGAAATCCTGCGGCTACCAACTGGATATAATTTGACATCCTTATTAATCTTGAGAAATGCTTCCAACTCTCATCTAATTAGAAAAGTTTTGGGAAAGTTCCCATGCCATGTGTCTGTATGGCTTCCAACAGATAATGCCAGTGACAGATAACTTTTCGTTAACTGGCTTGGATGTTTCAGGATAACACCTGTGGCTTTTTTTTTTAGGTGTCTGATTATTGAAGAATAAATCTTTTGTGTTGTAGTTTCCTCAGTAAAAACTGGCTGCTGAATTGCCTAGTGCAGACAACTGAGAAGTTTTAAGTATCTTTAAAGGTTATTGATTTCCTAGAGCTAAAGCATGGTCTTCCCCCCTGCATTTTTTTCATTTATTTCTAAAATTGAGATTTTGATTAAAGTTTACAAAAAATTTGGATTTCCATTCATTCATTGTTGCACATTTTCCTTCCTACTCTGTCCCAGTTTGTTTTTCTCCTTAAAAAAGATCTTTCAGTGTTAACACAATTTCCTCCCTCCTCCTCCAAATCCATTTTTCTATGCACCTTTTATTCTGGACTGTTGTCATGAAAATAATATCTAATCATATATTCATTTTAAACAGTTATTCCCCTCATCTATTTCAATACAGTGAAGATAACTTATCCCCACTTTTCTTAGTTTTTCCCCAACATTAATGTCAGTCCTGTTTTATGAAAGTAGCGTTATACAGTATTTGTTCTATTGTGACAGAAATATTTCAGTCAGCATAATGTTCTCCAGAGCCACTCATTTTGTACAATATTTTATGAATTCCTCGTTTTTCAGTCCTGCATAATATGCCATTGAGTGAATATACCACAGCCCTCTCCATTTGTTTTTTGATGGACACTTGTATAGTTTCCATCTCTTTGCTGTTGTAAACAACACAGCAATAAACATAGGTGTGCATATATCTGTTTGGGTGGCAATTCTGATTTCTTTAGGATATATTCCCAGTAGTGGAATTGCTGAGTCAAATAGTATTTTTATTTCCAACTTTTTGAGGAAGTGCCAAACTGCCTTCCATTGTGGTTGCACAATTTTACATTCCCACCAACAGTAAATAGACGTTCCACTTTCTCCACAACTTCACCAGCATTTGTTGTTTGCTACTCTGTTAAATTTTTCTATTGTTACTGGGGTAAGATTATATCTCACAGTTGTTTTGATTTTCACCTCTGTTACAACTAAGGATTTCGAAAGCTTCTTCATATGTTTGTTCGCCATTTGAATGTCTTCTTTGGTGAAGTGTGTATTTATATCCTGTGCCCATTCTGCGATTTTGTTCTTTATCTTTATAATACATGTCATGACCAATTTTTTCCCAGTTGTGCTTTTACTTTTTACCCTGTTGGAGAAGTTTTTTTATTTGCGTAAGAATTTGATTCTTATAAGATCCCATTCATCTATTTTATTCTTTCCTAGTTGTGCGCCTGATACAGGCCATGGTCTTTGCAATCACTTGTTATGCATCAGAGAGATGGACAATGACTAGGGAGGACAGAAGGAGAATTGACGCCTTTGAGCTGTGGTGCTGGAGAAGAGTATTGAATGGACCATGGATTGCCAAGAAAACAAACAGATTCATCTTGGAGAGGCTTAAACCAGGCTACTGCTTGGAGGCAAAGATTCTGGGGCTTCGTCTGACATACTTTGAACATGTTGCAAGGAGAGACAGGTCTTTGGAGAGGGACATCATGCTGGGTAGAGTAGAGGGACAGCGCAGGAGGGGAAGACCCTCTATGAGGTGGATTGATTCAGTGACTGGGGTAATCGGGATGGGTGTGTCAGAGGCAATGCGATTGGCACAAGATAGAGCAGGGTTTAGGGCTGTTGTACACAGGGTCGCTATGAGTCGCAAATGACTCAACAACATATAACAACAACAACAAAGTTGTAGGTTTTTCAGGATGCTTGGAAAACTCTTCATGTTATAGATTATGGTTCTCCTTTTATGACTATTTGACCTTTGTGTCATGAGCCTCAATTTCTGGCATTTGAATCTGGGTAGTACAGTTAAAACATTCAGCTGCTAGGAGAAAGTCTCTAAGTTCAATTCCATATTTAAGTGCCTCCAAATAAATATATGGTCATCGACTTCCAAAAATATCACCCATGACACATACACATACATGAAGCACATTTCTCCACTGAAACCCACAAAGTTGCCATGAACTGAACTCTACAGCAATTAGTTAAATGATAATTTGTTTATAGAAGTACATGACTTTGCCTTTTGGAATAGTCATCAGCTGAGCTCTATGACAGATGAACAAGAGGGCAAGAAATTCTCGTGCATTATAGTTCAATCTTTTGAAGAAAAATATGTGTGGATGAACCTGACTTTTAGGTGCTAATAAATCAATAAATAAAAAATGTCAACTACCCTTCTTTCCAGTCTCTCAGTATGTTGAAACAACAATGATTAAAGAAACAGATTATAGAACAGAAAGTCGTATACATGACTATGAAAGAAAATAGGGAACAACGCCTTCATTGAACCTTTAAATATAGAAATGATTTATTAGGCTATGAAAGTGAGAAATGTCTTTTCAGGCCAGAGCAAATATATTAAGATATGAGGGTGGATTTGATGTGATAGAAATGCATCACATGAATGAACAAACCAGGGAGGGGCATCCTAAATAAATATTTCTCAAATATTTTGACCTTAAAATACCTTTACTGTTTTAAATAGTATTGGAGATACTGAAAGACTTGTGTTTATGTGGGTTGTATCTATCTATACTTATTGCATATGGAATTGAAAAGGAGATTTTTTTTCTTCTATAATTATATTTTATTAATTTTCATAAACATTTACAGAGATTTTGGGCTTCCACTCATTCATTGTTGCACTATTCTCTCTACCCTCCTCCCAGTTTGTTCTTGTCCAAATGCCACAGTGCTTGTCAAAGCCAGTTCTGATTAATCTTCTTTGTCAGTGTATCCTTTGCCATTCCCTATCACTCCTCCCTGAGAGAGACTTCACCCTGAGTCATAAGGAAAAGGGGACGGCGTATTCTCTTAGCTACTTCCTGCTGAAAAGGGACGCTGTGGGTTTCAGGGTGAAGATCTTCTCTCACTACTCTAAAGGGCCCCTTTGGCAGTAGGAAACACATAGACTATTATGGAGATTAATTTTGGAATTTAGATGCACTCTTATTGATTGTGCTTGGCTGTACATGTTCATATCCTTGAAGATGTATCATGGGGGTGTTGCAACCTAGAAGACACAAATTTGACTAACAAGTTATAAGTACATGAGTCCAAAAATTATGGAAAAGTAAAAGATTCTTTCATTGTTTTACAAACCCTCCCCCACGTCCCCTCCACCATGTAGCCCTCGCTCTAGTCTCCTGTGATGACAGAAATACCCAGTTATATCTCTCTTTTAAACGGTTCTCTCCCTCCTCTGTTTCAGTGCAGTATACATTATTGAACCCATCTTACTCAGTCTCTCCCCAACCCCAAGGACAGTCCCATTCTACAACAGTGGCATCATGTAATATTTGTCCTTTTGTGACTGGGATATTTCACTCAGCATAATGTTCTCCAGAGTCAACCATTTTGAATAATATTGCATGAGTTCCTTGTTTTTTAATGCAGCATAGTATTCCATTGTGCGAATATACCACAGCTTCTCTAGCCATTCGTTTGTTGATGGGCACTTAGGTTGTTTCCAACTCCTTGCTATTGTGAACAAAGCTGCAATAAACATGGGTGTGCAAATATCTGCTTGGATGTCAGCTATGGTCTCTTCAGGGTATATTCCCAGTAGTGGAATTGCTGGGTCAAATGGTATCTCTATTTGCAACTTTTTGAGAAAGCGCCATACTGCTTTCCACAGGGGTTGCACCATTTTACACTCCCACCAACAGTGAATAAGGGTTCCAGTTTCTCCACAACCTCGCCAGCATTTGTTGCTTGCTGTTCTGTTAAATTTTGCTATTCTGACTGGGGTAAGATTATATCTCACAGTTGTTTTGATTTTCACCTCTGTTACAACTAAGGATTTCGAAAGCTTCTTCATATGTTTGTTCGCCATTTGAATGTCTTCTTTGGTGAAGTGTGTATTTATATCCTGTGCCCATTTTTCTATTGGATTATTTACGTTTATCTTATTGTGGTGCTCAAGTATTTCATAAATTCTGGATATAAGTCCCTTATCTGATATGTTATTACCGAATACTTTTTCCCAGTCAGTGGCTTCCCTTTTTACCCTACTGGAGAAGTTTTTGGATGTGCATAGGGATTTGAGTCTTAGAAGGTCCCATTCATCTATGTTATCTTCTCCTGGTTGTAGCTTTTCTAGGATCCTGGGAAGACTGTTTATGTTGTGGATTAGGACTTCTAGTGTTGTTCCTAGCTTTTCTGTAATGAATTTTATAGTCCTTGGTTTTAGTCCTAGGTCCATGATCCACCTTGAGTTGGTTTTTGTGTATGGAGTGAGGTGCGGGTCTTGCTTGAGTCTTTTGCAGAAAAGGAGATTTTTAAAATATGCATTTGTAATTCATAATAACGTGAAAAACATGTTCTCTCTTAACATAAAGGATACTCTGTGAGAACGAAATACTTTAAGACATTTAAAAAGTCATTAAGAGTGGAATTGCTGTACATTTCTCCTTTTTTTCACCTTTTTAATTTTTTTTTATTTTATACTGGTTTACACACAAAGTTCATAAATTCATATACATTACTTTTCACACCAGGTCTCTCTCCCTTCCTTAAACTGTTTTTTAAACTTAAATCTTAATGAAACAATTGATTCTCATTTGGCTTTTGTTGTCAAACCATTGCAGTATGTTGCATGGATTATATAGGGAAACAGGCTTTTGTGAAGCTGAATATGGCTGTGCTCTTTCTTGCTCACTGTTAATTAATCAGCTTTGTATGACACTTGCTAAGGTAGCACCGCTCCCCCTTAGTCCACCAGAGCTGTAAAAAGAACTTAATCAGTAAACATTTCAGGTCGTCTTTGCTTTCAGAAAGCAAGAAGACTCAAGCTGATTCTGGTAAAGGAACCATACACATAGACAGCACTCATGTTTCTGAGGCTTGCTGTGATACTAAAGAGATTTCAGCATGCCTTTCAGACTAAAATAGACCAGGATGAAAAGCCTGGATATCTACTTCTGAAAATCAATGAAAACTCCACATGTCACAATGGTCTGATTTAAATCATGGGGGTGATGAAGGACCAGGCAGCAGTTTGCTCTATTTGGCATGGCATCACTATTAGTGAACAGCAGTGGACAACAACAAACACAATGCAGTAAACAATCAATTTTCAAATGTCAAACCAATTACATGACATTTATTGAAAGAATGTAAGATTTGCTGAACATTTGAAAATATATTTATCATAAATATTAATAATTAATATAATTGTTATATTTTGTTTTCTAATTATTTATTATATTTGTATTACATTAATAAATAATTTAAAGTATAGCATACTTTATGTTGTTTGTGATATTCTTTATTGTTGGATTTGATTTACTATTATTTTATCAAATTTTTTTCTACTTAGATTCATGAGAAATACTGATTTGTATTTTTCTTGCAGTATTTTTTTAATATCCTAACAATGGAAGTAGGTGTGTCAGAATCAGTGAGACTGGCTCAAGATAGGCCAGGCTTCAGAGCTATCATAGGGTCATTTTAAGTCTCAGGCAACTCAATGGCACGTAACAAGAGATAAGTGAAATAGTGACCTTAAAAAGGAAGTTTGAAATGCTTCTTTTTCTCAAAAGTCTGTATAGGATTGACATTATCTTTTGTTTAAATATTTTCTAGAATTTATTGATGAAAACAAAGCTAATAAAATCATAGTACAATGCCATTATTATAAGAAACTAATAGGAGGTTTACACACAGAATAAATTTTGGGTAACTAATAGGGTAAATCCCATCTGAATTTCAAGATCATCTTAGGAATAGTTTTGAGGCATTGAACACTCATGATCAAAGACTAGATAAAGCGTGGGATGATATCAAGGGATATCATCTTATAAAGAGAGCCAAAGGTCATTACAAAAACAGAAGAGAAAGAAAAAAAAAAACTGAAATGGATGTTAGAATAGACTCTGAAAATTACACTGGAGAATTGAGAAGGGAAAATGTGCTGAAATAAAAGCGCTGAACAGAAGATTTCAAAGAGCAGCTTGAGAAGATACAGAAAAATATGATCATGGAATGTATAGAGAGCTAGAATTGGAGAAGTAAAAGCACTTGCTCTTTATTTCTCAAGCTGAGAAAACTGAAAAACAAATTTAAACTTCAATTCACAGTATTGAAAAATGCTATGGGCAATATACTGAATGATCCAGAAAACATAAAAAAAAAGATGGAGGGAATGCACAGAATCACTGTACCAAAACCAACTTATTGACACTGAAGAATTTCAGAAAGTACCGTATGAACAGGAGCCAATGGTAATGAAACAAAGTGAAAGCTACATTGAAGGTATTGTCAAAAAATAACTCCCCAGGAATCAATGGGATACTAATGAACTTGTTTCCATTAACAGAAGCAGACTTGAATACACTCACTCACCAGTCTATGCCAGGAAATGTGAAGGACAACTGTGATCAAACTGAAAGTGGAATCTATTGAATAATATAATTAATATCACATACCAGCAAAATACTGCTGAAGATCATCCAAAACTGGCTAGAAAAGTACATGGATAGGTAACTACCACAAGTTCAAGAAGGATTTAGAAAAGGCCATAGCACCGTTGCTGACGTCAGATGGACCTGGTTGAAAGTAGAAAATATCAGAATATCTATTTGTGTCTTATTGACTATCCAAAAGCATCTGACTGTATGTATTATAAAAGTTGTATCTGATATTGAAAAGAATGGGAGTCCCAGAGCACTTAATTGTGCTCATTCAAAAGCAACACCTGGACCAAGAGGCAATTGTGTGAACAGAGCAGGGAAACACTGCATGGTTTAAAATTAAAAAGGGAGTGTGTCAGAGTTGTATTCTCTTTCCATACCTATTCAATCTGTATGCCAAGCATATTATCCAAGAAGCTGGACTCTGTGAAAAGGAGTGGAGTGTCAAGATTGGCAGGAGACTTATCAATAACCTGTGTTATACAGATGACACAACCAAGTGAAGAGGACTTGAAACATTTATTGCAGAGGATCAAGGAATGCAGCCTTCAGTTTGGATTGCATCTCAGTATGAAAAAAAACAAAGATGCTTACCACTGGACTGACAGGCAGCATCATGGTGGGTGGAGATGACATTGAAACTGTCAATAACTTCATTTTAATTGGATCCACAATTAACACTCTTGATATCAGCAGTCAGGCAATCAGAAGGCATTTTGAACTGGGAAAGTGTTCAGTTAAGGACCTCTCTAAATTATTGAGGAGCAATAATTTCAGTTTGAGGATTCAAGTGTGCCTGATTCAGGCCAAGGTCTTGCCCACCACTTGCTATGCATCTGACAGCTGGACAATGAGAAGGAATGACAGAAGAAATTATATCTTTGAGTGGTGGTGGTGGAGAAAAGCACTGAACATCCCATGGACTGCCCAAAGAACAAATAAATATGTCTTGGAGATAGTTCAGCCATAGTACTCATTGGAGGCAAGGTTGATGAGGGTTTGCCTCACATACTTCGAGCATGTTGCTAGGAGGCACTGTTTCTTGGAGAGAGACATGATACTTGGAGGTGTGGACGGTAAGTGAAGGAGAGGAAAAACCTCAACCAGGTGAATTGACATGATGACTTCTTCAATAGGCACTAGTGTTTCAGGAAGTGTGAAGATGGCACAGGATAGGACAGGTTTCAGATCTGTTGTTCATAGAGTTGTTCTGAGTCACATTGGACATACCAGCACCTAACAACAACATTGTCCTGGGAAAGTCTGCAGTTAGGAACCTTAACAAATTATTGAGGAATGTCAGTTTGAGGACTAATGTGCATCTGATTCAGGTAATAGTCTTTCCAATCACCTGATACGCATCTGAGAACTGGACAATAAGGATGACAGAATAATTGATTCCTTTGAGAAGAGCACTAAATACCCCATGAATTTCCAAAAGAACAAATAAATATGTCTTGGAGAGGGTACAGCTAGAGTGCTCTTTGGAGGCAAGGATGATGAGGCTTTTTACCTCACATACTTTTCAAGCATGTCACTAGGAGGGCCTATTCCTTGGAGAGGAACATGATACTTAGAAAGGCGGAAGGTCGATAAAGAAGAGGAAGAGCCGCAACCAGGTGGAATGACACAGTGACTGCCACAATGGTCTCTAGTGTGTCAGGAAATGTGAAGATGGCACAGGATAGTATGGTGTTCAGATTCACTCTTCATAGGGTCACTGTGAGTCATACTCAACAGCACCTAAGAACAATAATAGGGCTAGGGAGCTCTGTGGCCTAATGGTAAGAAATTATACAGGCAACCCAAAACTATGTGGCTTGAACTCACCAACTTCTGTATGTGGGATAGATGGGCAATCTCGTCCTGTGCAATTTACTGCCTCTAAAAACTGTTGAGGGTCAGCTTTGAGTCAGTTCCAACTCATAGGTACTCAACAACAAGGATAGTAAAAGCGGGAAAGAAGGAAACATTAATAATATTACCCAAAAAGTTGGGTTAAGGGAAGGTCAAATGACAATGTTGTTGTTGTTGTGGTGGTGGTGGTGGTGGTGGTTGTTATGTGCCATCGAGTCGCTTGCGACTCATAGCCACCCTA
>NW_006399916.1:1881468-1892842 GCF_000299155.1 Elephantulus edwardii
TGGATTTGGTTTAATTTTCCCTAACTTCAGCTTGAACTTGCATATGAGTAGTTGGTGGTATGTTCCACAATCAGCTCCTGGCCTAGTTTTCACAGCTGATATTGAGCTTCTTCAGCAGTTCTTTCCACAGACGTAATCAATCTGATTACTATGCATACCATCAGATGAAATCCAAGTATATAACCTGCGTTTATGTCTCTTAAAAATGTATTTGCTATGAATAAGTCATTGATTGTGCAAAATTCATTCTCTCTCCAGCTCCATTTCTTTCACCGAGTCCATGTTTTCTAACTACTGAATCTTCTTCTCTCTTCCCAGCTTTTGCATTCCAGTCACCCATTATTATCAATGCATCTTGACTGAATGTTTTAGAGATCTCTGATTGTAAAAGTTGGTAAAAATCTTCTATATCCTCTTCCTTGGCTCTGGTTGTTGGTGCATATATTTGAATGATAGTGGTATTCACTGGACTTCCTTGTAAGCGTATGGATATTATCCTGTCACTGACAATATTGTGCTTCAAGATGGATCTAGCAATGACTTTTTTAACTATGAAAGCAACTCCATTTTTCCTCACATTTTCATCTCCAGAGTAATATATCATATGATCATCTGACTCAAAACACCCCATGCCAGTCCATCTCATCTAACCAATGCCTAGTATTCAATATTTATGTGTCCCATATCTTCCTTAACAATATCTAATTTTCCTACATTCTTGGTTCTCACATTCCATGTCCCAATCACTAGTGTCTGCTTACAACTGTTCCTCCTCCTTTGTATTTCCATACTTGAAAGCTCAACTTCAGTTGCCCTTTCTGCTATCTCCATGTGTTCTGTTGTACATAGGGTTTTCAGAGGCCTGCTATTTCAGAAGTGGATGGCCAATCCTTCTTCCTAGTCTGTCTTAATGTGAATGTTCAGATTTAGAGAATGACAATAAGAGGTTGATTAAACTTTATGATTAATTAATCCTACTAACTGTTAGGGACATGGAACTGTTCTCTCTCCCTTTCCCAGAATAGCCACAGAAGTGATCAAACCACATGAAGCAGCAGCTGTAACTCTTTATCTCCATTAGGGCTGCAGAACTGTTCCTCTTATCTTTCCTAGGAATAACAATCTACAACTCCTAAACTGCTTCCTAATCTTGTAACAAGCAGCTTCCTACAAACTCTCTGTCCTATTTCTTGGTAACACAGTATAAAACCCCACCCTTAGTACAGGCCAGTCTCTACTTTTGATTCAGCTGAGTTGTTTCTCCTCAATAAACTTTCTTTCTTGGCCTGAACTGGGTTTTATCCTTTTTGGGTTACTTAACATTTCTGGTGCCAAAAACTGGAGAGGGGAACTTGGCCAGAGGCAACAAACCTTGATTCCCTAACTTCTCCTGTCTCACTCTCTCTCTGGCTTTTTGGAAGCCTAACCCATGGAGACTAGGTATCTTTCCTGAGCTCACTAAAAAGCCGAATGGATGGAAGAAAATGACCTGAAACTTGTTTCTTAGGAGAAATGGTTCTTGTGCCCTCTTGCTACATGAATCTACTCTGATTCTATATTGAGATTCTATGGAAACCCTGTGAAATTGGCTTCTTTCTCTCCTCCTGTCCCTCTCTACTGGACAAAGGCACCTAAAATATGCTGGATCACTCTAATTCTTTTCACTCTGCCATGGGCTTGATCTGCCTCCTGACTGCCCTTCTTTTAACTGCCAAGAGTATGTCCTTTTCTGGGGCTTTCTGCCTTTTTCCACTGCTGGCCTTCCAAACAACAGCAGAAAAACTTGGGGTGAGTAGGGGATGGTTCTCCTCTCTCAGGTCTCCTGCTCTCTTTGGACTCTAATAAAAGTCCTAGGGCTAGGCTAGGCAGATCCCTCAGCCATCTGGCCCCATTTCTCCCAATGCTAGGGATACCATTGTCATAAGCTGACATTCTTACCTTGGGGGCAAGAGGGAAACAGAGATGTCTCTTTCCCTTAAGTCTTTCTCTGGAAGCCTCCCCCACCCCTCACCTCCCTTTCCAATCATGACCAGCCAGCCAGTCCTGCCCTTCTTGGGACACTACACTGGGACATCTCCTCTACTCACTTGATACTCTCTTATTTTGAGACACCGTTAAATCCAAAAGACTTGTATTCTTTTGTAACATGACATGGCCACAAAATCAATTAGATAATGGGTCTCAATACCCTGAAAATGGGACACCCAATTTTAATACTCTCAGAAACCTCAACAATTTCTACTGATGCAATGACAAATGATCCATAATCCCCTGCATTCAGGCCTTTTTGCAATCCATTCTTGTCCTTCTTTTGTCAACATTTCTGTACTTATCATATTCTTTTAGCTCATTCTAAGATCTCTCCCCTTCTCCATAAAAACTCCCTTCAAAACTGCTTTACTTATCATATTCTTTTATTTCATTTTAAGCTCTCTCCCTTTCCCTATCAAAACTCCTCACCTTCGATCCTGTTGATCACTCAGCACCCCTTACCACTCCCACTCCCCCACCTCTGCAATATGCAAATGTGACCTCACCACAGGAGCCCCCCTCCATGTCCAATTTGGACTGTAAAGCTTTTCCTCCAATCCCTCCTCTCATCCTCACTCCCAGGTCAACCTCACCAACCCAGATCCAGCCAGGAACTACAATCAAACTTTATCACTCTCTGCTCCCCTCCCCCCAGCTCATCCTATTGAGCCTTTTAGCTCCTCATAACTAATCTCTTAGTTAAAAAAATAACCTTAAGAAAAAATCTTCTGAAACTAAAATATCACTCTTCTCCTTTTCCAACCCTGACCTGAAAATAAAACATCACCTCCCCTTCTCGGACCCCAAGCTAGCAGTTAATCTCCCATACCATCCTCCCCCAGCACACTAGAATAAAACAGGTAGGCAAATCCTCAAGCTCCTTTGCTCCTTCCCTACCTCAAGGAGCAGCCAAAACAAAGAGGTTCAGCAATAAACAAGCAAAAAAGGTTTATACAAGATAAACCTATATATGTATAAATATATTTTTTTACTTTTATTAAAGTTTTAATTTTATTTTGTTTCTCTTTTCCTTAGAATATTTTCTACCCTTCTTAAGTTTTCACCCAGAGTTCAGAACAAGAAGGATTTTTTTTTCCCAAATTTAAAGAACCCTGCAACTTTTAAAATTCCCTAAGACTGATGGGAGAAGAATAATGATAAATTCCCATTCTGTCAATGTCTGCCCCTAATATCAAAAGAAAACATTAGGAAAAAAGCTTTAGACCAACAAAGTAACTCAAAGTAAATTTTAACTGTTGCTATTTCAGTGTTCAACAATAAGAACTTAAAGAAGAAGAAGAAAAGAAGGACTAGCTAAAAGCCAAATTTCTTAAAACTGTTATTGCAGAATATTTAAAACCCCAGTAGTTTTCATCCAGCAAACATGCCCCAAAACCCCAATTCCAAGGTGTTTGGTTCCAGTCTGAAAAGCCTAGTCACACTCATAAAAGCCATAAATATCAAAAGATGCTGTAAGAGAGTAAAGGGGCAGAAGGGTAGCCTCCTGCCACTTGCTTCCAATACAGTTATCATAAACACCTAGCTCAGTAATGCTAAAAAAATGTCTTGGTGACAAAAGAGAAATCAGACTGACAGGACCTTGACTCCCTCAGGACCTCCATGAGTAATCCACACAGCATCGCCATATGCCTAGAAAAGGCTTGACTATGTTGCTGGTAAAATAACTCATTTTTTCCCTCAATACCAATACAAGTTATTTAGTCTTATATTCTCTTAGTGATCTTCTTTCCCTCCACTAACTTACTATTGTAAGCATTAAAAAAAATACCCTGCAAATGAATATAAAACTTCCCTGTTAAAGTGCAGAGTATTATTTTCCCATAAATTTCTAGCTATATATAAAATTATTGTAAAAAAACCCACTTGTTATCAAAAGTAAATGTGAAAATTAGAAAGTAACCTAATTCCACTAAGCCTCAGTATATCCCCAAAGTTAAGAAGTATACTCCCAGCTACTTAGAGGAATAACTCAACCCTTACTAGACTGTTAACTTTGCCTCCCACTACTACAGAGAGAAGTCATAGCCACAACTATTCCACCTAATTAAACTTAAAATATTACACCTTGAACCTCAATAAAACAATTCTCTTAAGTCAACTATCAGACAATACAGACAATATAATTCTTCTATCTTCCTCAATTATTACCTGCTTACTTTCGATTAATGACACAAAAGCAGTAGGCGATATTCCCTCCTCTTATTGCAATCACACCCTTTCCTTGTAAAATAATACCACTCAAGCTCTACTTCAGGGATATTCTTTGTCTGTGGCAACTCAGCTTACAGCTGCTTGTAGACCAACTGGACTGGAGTCTGCGTACATGCCTTTTTAACCCCAAAAACTCCATACTCACAGAAGACCAAATTAAAAATGCTCCCACTATCAGAAAAAAATGAGCCATTGCTGTCCCAGTACTCCTGGGAGTGAGTCTTATAGCAGCAATAGGAGCAAGTACAGGGGAAATTAGAACAGCAATCTACTTTTACTATAAAAACTCTCAAGAACTTAAAGATGATATAGAGCAAGTAGCTGATTCTCACATTTTGCGACAAAACCAAGTAGAATCACTAGCAGTGGTCGTCCTCCAAAACCCATGAGCGTTACACTTACTAACTGTGTAAAAAGGGGGGATTTGCTGCTTCCTGGAAGAAGAGTGCCATTACTATATGAACCAATTAGGAGTAGTCACAGGCAAGGTGAAAGAACTTTGAATAGGAATCCAGTGAAGAGAATGGGAGATAGGAAACCAACAGAATTTTTTCTCCTCCCTTGAAGTTTTCTACAGAAGTGGTTGTTGTTGTTGTTGTTGTTGTTGTTATATGCCATCCAGTCGCTTGCGACTCATAGCGACCACATGTACAGCAGCCCTAAACTCTGCCCTGTCCTGTGCCAATCTCACTGCCTCCGATACACTGCGGAGGAGAGCATTTACCAAACACACACTCTGTAGACTCCTCTTAGTACCATCAGGATAACCATTATCCTCCATTGTCATATCTGCCAACTCCAATGCCTGAAACCAACAGACTTTCCCTCATTGAGATCATCATCCTATCTACAGAAGTCACAGAGCTGTCCTCCCTTCCTTTCCCAGAATAGCCACAGAAACGGTCAAACCACATGCAACTGTGTTTATCTATGTTAGGGCCCAAAACTATTCCTCTTCCCTTTCTCAGGAATAACTAACTATCTGCAATCCCTAACCTGCTTCCTTATCTTGTAACAAGAATCTTCCTAAAATCCCCCTGCCCAATTTCTTTGTAACACAATCTAAAACTCCACTCTGAGGCTGGCCTCTAGTTTGAAGTCAGCCCAGGAGTTTCTCCTCAATAAACTTTCTTTCTTGGCCTGAAGTGGATTCTGTCCTTCCTCAGTGACCTTACACTAAACAATGTTGATAATTTCCACACTCTGTTATATCATCTTTTTTTCCCCCTAAAGGGAATAAATATGAATCTCTTCCAGTCAGTCGACCAGGTAGTTTGTCCTCCAGATTTCTTGGCACAACCTTGTGAGTTTGTCCAGGCAGCATCTGTGTGTTGAAATATGTCAATTTGTATACCATCAATTCCTGGGGCATTGATTTTTACCAATTCCTTCAGAGCAGCCTGAACGTCCTCTTTCACCACCGTTACCTCTTGATCAGATGTTGTTTCATGAAATTCTTCTGTGTCAGCTAATTCTTTTTTATACAGTGACTCTATATACTCCATACTCTATACTCCTTCCAGCAAAGAGAATTAGGAGATAGGAAACCAACAGAATTTTTTCTCCTCTCTTGAAGTTTTCTACAGAAGCGGAGGAGAGCATTTATCAACCACATACTCTGTGAACTCCTCTTATTACTGTCAGTGTAACCATTGTCTTCCATTGTCACATCTGCCAACTCCAATGCCTAAAACCAATAGACTTTATACTGTTAGTTTATACTGACTCTTTTATACTGTTGATTTCTACTGACTCTATATAATCTATACTCCTTCCATCTTCTTTTGATGTTTTGGTCCTTCAGCATTCTGCCCACACAATTTTTAAGTATTACAACTCAAAGCGTGAATTTGTTCTTCAGTTCTTTCAGTTTAAGAAAGGCTGAGTGACTTTTTCCTTTTTTATTTTCCAACTCAAGCTCTTTGAACACTTAATTACAGTACTTTGCTTTGTCTTCCTGTGGTGTCCTTTCAAATCTTATGTTAGCTCCCAAATTTTTTTATTTCTTCCCTTTGCTTTGGCTTCTCAGCACTCTAGTGCAATTTTTAGAGTCTCTTCTGACATACATCTTGACCATTTATTCCTTCTTATCTTTGTAATGACCTTTTACATTCTTCATGGATGATATTCTTTGTATCTTCCCACAACTCCTCTGGCTTTCACTCATTATCAAACAATATTATTAATATCACACTCAAGCAAAAACTGAAGATAAAAAAAAAAACTACTGGAGTAGTACATCAACAGAGAACTGCCAGATGTGCAAGCTGGCTTAAAAAAGGCCCTGGTACTAGAGACATTATAGATAATGCTAGATGGCCCTTAGCTGAAAGCAGAGAGTACCAAAAAAATATCTACCTGTGTTTCATTGACAATGCAAAAGATTTTGCCCATGTGGATCATAAGAATTGTGGCTAAGCTTGAGAAGAATGGGAATCCCAGACATTTAATTGTGTGCATGAAAAATCTATCCTTGGACCAGGAGGCAGTCATCAGAACAGAGCAAGGAAATACTGCATTACTCAAAATCAGGAAAGGTATACACCAGGAATGCATGCTACCTCCAAACCTTTTCAATTAATATACAGAACAGATCATTCAGGAGGATGCACACTGTGAGGAGGAATAAGGCAACAGATTTGGAGGAAGACTCATCAACAACCTGCATTATGCAGATGACACAATCTTATTTTCTGAGACTGAGGAGGCCTAACGCATTGGCTGCAGAAGGTCAAAGACTGCAGTCTTCAATGTGGATTGAAGCTCAACATCAAGAAAACCAAGATTCTCACCACTGAGCCAATTGGCAATAACATGATACACAGAGACAATATTAAGATTGGTAAGAATTTTAGCTTGCTTGATTCTGTAAACAACACTCTTGGCACTAGCATTCAGTAAAACAGAAGATCAATTGTGATGGGAAAAAATCCGTTGTCAGGGATCTTCCAAGAGTACTGAAGATCAACAGTGTCAGTCTAGAGAATAAGGTATGCCTGATCTAAGCAGTGGTCTTTGAAATTACTTCCTAAGCATCAGAGAGCTTGCCAATGATTAAGTATTATAAAAGAATCAATGCTTTTGAATTGTGATGCTGAAGAAAAGTGTTGAACATACCATGGACTGCTAAGAGAATAAAAAGGTTTTCCCTGGGTGAAATGGAACTGCTCTTTGGAGGTAGTATTTTGAAGCTCTGTCTCACATACTTTGAAGATGCTGCTGGGAGGGACCAGTCCTTGGACAAGGATATCACATGTTGAAGGGTGAAGGGACAGCTCAGGAGAAGAAAACCCCAGGTGAGATGGATTGATATACTGACTGGAGTAATGGTGGTAGGCGTGTTGGAAACAGTGAAATTGGCTCAGGATAAGACAAGGTTCAAAGCTATTGTACCTAGGCTCACTATGAGTTACAGTCGACTCAATGACACAAAAGAACAACAGCCACCAGTGTAAGTAGCATTGGTTTTGTGTTGTTATGTGCCTTGGATTTACGTGCAACTCACAGTGAAACTATGTACAAGAGCCCTAAACCCTGCTTTGACATGTGCTTACCTCATTGTCTCTGAGACACCTACTCCCACTACCCCAATCACTGAATTGATCCATCTCATTGAGGGTCTTCCTCTCTTGTGCTGTCCCTCCACTCTCCCAAATATTATGTTCCTCTCCAAGGACTGGTCCCTCCTTGAAACATGCCCAAAGTATGTCAGACGAAGCTTCAGAATCCTTGACTCCAAGGAGAAGCTTGGCTTCATCCTCTCCATGACATACCTGTTTGTTCTCCTAGCACTCCACAGTATATTCAACTCTCTTGTCCAGCACCACAGCTCAAAGGCATAAATTCTCTTTCTATCATCCCTAGTCACTGTCAAGTTCTCTGATGTATAGCACGCAATTGCGAAGACTACAGCCTGGATCAGGCACACATTAGTCTCCAGCCAGACATTGTTGCTCTTCAGTACTCTGGAGAGGTCCCTGACTGCTGACTTTCCCAATGCAATTCATATCTTGATTTCCTGGCTGCTGGTACGATGAGTGTTGACTGTGGAGCCAAGCAAACTAAAACTGTTAACTATCTCAATCTCTTAACCGTCTATACTGATGCTACAAAAAGTCTACATGTGAATGCATAAAATCTAGGATCACTCAAAAGGGGGGAAATCACCTTTAAAAAAAAATAAACCCTCGCCTGACCCTATGAAGTGAGAGGATTTGGCTGTGGCCTTGCTGCCACTCAGAGCATCATTTCAGTAAATAACTGATTTCTAAAACCTAAAATTTCTAGGCCTGGATGTGTTCACCAAGTTCTGTCAAGAAATCTTGAGGACAACCACCTGGCCAACTGATTGGAAGAGATATGTATTTGTTTCCATTCCAAAGAAAGGTGACCCTAATAGTGTAGGAATTATTGAACATCATTAATATCACATGCAAGCAAGATTGTACTGAAAATTATCAAAAAATGACTGGAACAGCATATCAACAGAGAACTTCCAGAAATGCAGTCTGGAATTAGAAGAGGTTGTGGTACTAGGGGATATTATAGCTAATATTAGATGGATCTTGGCTGAAAGCAGAGAGTACCAGAGGAATGTCTATCTGTTTTTCATTGACTATGCAGAGGTATTTGACAACAAATGGTGGCTAACTCCGAGAAGAATGGAAATCCCAGAACACTTGATAGTGTTTATGCAAAACCTATACTTGAAGGAAGAGGCAGTCATCAGAACAAAACAAGGAAACACTGCATGGTTTAAAATTGGAAAGGGTGTACTTCAGGGATATAGTCTATCTCCATACATTTCCAATCTTTATGCAGAACGGATTATCTCAGAAGCTGGGCTCTATGAGGAGAAATGTGGCATCAGGTTTGGAGGAAGACTTATCAATAATGTGTGTTATGCAGATGACACAATCATACTTGCTGAAACTGAGGAGAATCTGAAGCGTTTGTTGCAGAAAGTCAAGGACTGCAGCTTTCCATATGGATTGAAGTTCAACATCAAGAAAACAATGATTCTTACCACTGGGCCAATTAGCAGCATCATAACAGATGATAAAGAGATTGAGATTTTTAAGAGCTTCAGTTTGCTTGGCTCCACAAGCAACACTCTTGGCACCAGCAGTCAGTAAATTATCAGACATATTGCATTGATAAAGTCTTCTATTAGAGACCTCTCAAAAGTACTGAAGAGCAATGGTGTCAATCTGAAGACTAAGGTGCACTGATACAGGCCATGGTCTTTGCAATTACTTGCTATTCATCAGAAACTTGGACAATGACTAGGGAGGATAGATGGAGAATTGATTCCTTTGAGCTGTGGTGCTGGAGAAGAGTATTCAATATACCATGCACTGTTAGGAAGACAAAGAGGTTCATTGTGGAGATGGTGAAACCAGGCTGCTCCTTGGAGGCAAGGATTCTAAAACTTCATCAGACATATTTTGGACATGGTGGTTCAGGGTGGGACCAGTCCTTGGAGAGGGACGTCATGCTTAGGAGGGGGGAAGGACAACACAAGAGATGGAAACCTTCAATGTGGGAGGGACAGCACAAGAGATGAAGACCTTTGATTAGATGAACTGATTAAGTAATTGGGGTAATGTTTCTGAGACAATAAGATTGACACAGAATAGAGCAAGTTTTAGGACTGTTGTACAGAAGGTCACTATGAGCACACTATGAGGACAACAGCACATAACAACTTCACTAGTATCACACACTAACAAAACCCTGCTGAAAATTATCCAAAAACAATTGGAACAGTACATTGACAGAGAACTACCAGAAAGACAAGCTGAATTCAGAACAAGTCTTGGCACTAATAACGTTATTTCCAATCTCAGATCAATCTTGGCAGAGAGCAATGAGTACCAGAGGAATGTTTATATGTGTTTCATTGACTGTGCAAAGGCATTGGACTGTGTGATCACAACAAATTGTGGCTAATCTTGAGGAAAATGGGATTCTCAGAACACTTGATAATGCTTAGGTGAAAACTATATTTGGACAAATAAACAGTCCTCAGAACAGAACTGGTAGACACTACACGATTCAGTATCAGAAAAGGAGTGTGTCAAGGATCATTCTGTCCCATATCTTTTCAATCTATTTGCAGAACAGATAATTCTAGAAGCATGGCTTTATGAAAAGGAATTTGGCATCAGTATTTGACGTACAAATCAACAACCTAAGTTATGCAGATGAAACAATCTTGCTTACTTAAACTGAAGAAGACCTCAAGCATTTGCTGCTGAAGATCAAGGAATATAGTCTTCAATATGGATTGAAGCTTAACATCTAGAAGACATAGATGACATTGTTTGTGGGGTTGTAAAATGATACATCCTCTCTGAAAAACAGTTTGGCATTTCCTCAAAAACTGGACATAAAAATTCCATATAACCCAGATATCTCACTACTTGGAATATACCCTAAGATAATGAGAACTGAGGCAAAAACAGAGACTTGTACACCAATGTTCATAGCAACATTATTCACCATACCAAGAACATGGAAACAACTCAAATGCTCAATGACAATAGAATGGATTGAGAAATTATGGAGCATTCATACAGTGGAATACTGTGCAGTACACAAGAGAAATTAGTTTGTAAATTACTACCTAACATTGGAGGGACTGGAGAGCATTATTCTAAGTGAACTAACTTGGTCTCATAAAGACAAATATTGTATAGGATGTTATTGAAGAACGTGTACAAGAATCCAAAGAGGGGCAGGGAAATTTAAGTATATGGTCACACAATTTGATGGGTGGAGGGAGGACTTGGTAAAGTAATTGCAAAGACCTGGCCTGGATTAGGCACACCTTAGTTTCTAGATTGAGTGCTTTTCAGCACTCTGGAGAGGTCCCTGACAGTAAATTTTCCCAATGCAATTCGTCTTTTGATTTCCTGAATGCTAGTGTTAATTAGGATGTTGATTGTAGAGCCAAGCAAGCTTTAATTGCTAACAACCTCTGTCTCCTTCATCTATCCTGGTGCTGCCAATTGGCCCAGTGATGAGAATCTTCTTTGTTTCTTTTATCCCCCCTCTTAATGTATGTCTTTTTTACCAAGTTAGGTTATATTTTTATACTGGCTTATAT
>NW_006399916.1:1892942-1899723 GCF_000299155.1 Elephantulus edwardii
TATGTATGTATTGTTTTTCACACTGGACTTATCCTCTTTCCTTTTCCAAGTCCTCCCTCCACCCATCAATATCTTCTTTGACAGAATACATTCTAGGGGCCAATTCTGTGTGGGAAGATTTCAACTATGAGTAAAATTAGTGAAAGCAACCTTGCACATAACATCTATGCCAGAAATCATGAGTAGGGACTTCTGGTTATAGCTGACGAGTAGGCAGATGAGCTACATGGACCCTCTGAAATTATTGCATGAGATGGAAACTAAAACAGATAACTACAAAGCTTGGCATTTATAAATAAAGGATAAATCAGTGGATCAGATCTGGCTAGAAGAGAAACACTGAAAGGAAACAAAATTCAGGGAAAATTTGAGCAATGAAACATTGACTGTACTGACATGATGAGGATTTCTTTTCTCTCTCTCTTTTTTTTTAAGTTTTTGCAAACTGCACTGTGATTGGCATAGTAACTTGATAATTGGCTTCACTCACTCTGGACTGCAATGCCGACAGTTGTGTCTAGTGACCAGAAGGTTGCCATCTTCTCCCTATTTTCTTACATCCTCCTAGCAATCAGACATGTGGTGACAGCTGCTTCCCATGTAGCACCTGCCCCGTTTGAGGTGAATTGGGCACAGGGTGCTACCACCCCCAATATTCATCTGCACGTATAATCTGCCTTCTTGGGCCAGTGGGCCACCCACTTTGTGTGTTGGTAAGATCCTGGTCCAGTATCAATCATGCACTATCCCTAGCAAGCATCTAAACTTTGCGAGACTCCTTTACAATATTATTCCAAGAATCCTATTCCTAGCTGACCACTGGGACAGCAGGATCTATTTCCAAGACCAAGTGTCAGCTTAACAACTCTAATAATTTGAAAAAGGGGAGGATCCTACACTTTCCAGAAGAAAAAAAAAGTAAAGATTAAAGCAGAAATTAAAGAAACAGCAAAAAAATATCAACAAGACTAGAAGTTGATTCTTTGGAAAGAAAACAGACAAACTTGTTATGGAAGTGACAAGTTAACAAAGTAGAGAAACCACTGACAAACTTTAACAAAGGATAAAAAAGAAAGGATTTAAATTAGTGAATGTAATAACTGAATTATGCAATATCACAACAGAACCAACCAAAATGCAAAGAATAATTGCAGAACAACATTGTATAGTGAAGGAAATCTGGTGGCTTAGTTGTAAGGACCTGTACTTCCATACAAAAGGCAGGTAGTTCAAATTCACCAGCATCTCAGCAAAAGAAAGAGGGGCAGTCTCCTGCTCTGCCATGTGATTTTTTGTTTCTGGAAACTCAACGGAAGGTCAGCTTTGAGTTAGTTCTGACTGAGCACACAACTACCACAGTGTAGTGTATTAGATAACAGGCTATTGACCAAAAGGGAAGTGGTTTAAATCCACAAGTCACTATATGTGAGAAATATGAACCTTGTAAGTCATTAAATAGTTACAGTCTCAAAAACCAAATGAAGAGCAGCCATGAGCCAGACATTACTAGAAGGTAGTGAATAATCTTTGAAATCTGAAATAAACTAATACATTTTTACAAACTTATAGGTTTTAAATAAATGAAAATTAAGTAGAAAATGTTAACACAATCATAATAAAGAAGGGATCTAATAGGTCACTAAAAAATTCTAAAAAAGAAGAAAACAAAAACAACCCCTGACCCAAACAACTTCACTGACAAAAACAAATCAGAGATGTCTTGACAACACTTCTTCTCAAAATCATTGCAGAACTTGAGAAGTGATAAAACACTTCCAAATTTATTTTATGACATCAGCATAAACTTAATGTTGTTGTGGTGGTGGTTGTTGTTGTTAAGTGCCTTCGAGTTGCAGGCGACTCATAGTGACCCTATGAAGGAGAGTTCTCAAGGCTTGGGTGTCTTTCATCCTCTCTCCAGGTTCCCAACCAAACCAAAGAGAGACTCTCGATTCTACCCAAAGTGATAATGAGTATAAAAGCAACTTTCATTATCATTGGCTCTGGCTTAGACAGGTAGGCTTATCCTGAGAAGAACAGGTAAAACAGGAATTAAATAGACACTAACATTTCATTTAGCTTCTTATTAAATATGCATGACAGAATAGGGCTTAAGGTCCGGTGGGGGGAGGGGAGAGAAATCTCTTATTTGTCTTATTTTATTTCATGCTTTGCTTAGGTTAAACGTAACTCACTATTTAGAGCAAGAGGGTTTTATGCAGTCCAATTTAATTGTGATTCTGAGAAGCATTAATTGTGTGGTATTGTTTCTGCGTACCATTGGGTCAGAACTGACCCATAGCTGACTCTCTAGCAGGTTTCAGAGACAGTTAATCTCATAGGAGGAAATGCCCATCCTTCTCCCGAGGAGCAGTGGGATAATTCGAACCACGTGCCTTTGGGATTGCAGCGCAGATTCTTACCACAGGAGAGCTCCTTATCAAGTTGCTCTGCTAGATCAAATCCTGCAAATCTCTAACAATTCAAATCACTCAGCATCTCTGGGACAGGAAAAGAGCAATCTTCGTTAGTTATGATTCACAGCCTTGGAAACTCAATGGAAGTGCACTATGAGTTGGAAACAACCTTACTGCAGTGAGTTTGAGTTTATCACATTGAAATAGAAAATTGGAAGGGGGGGACGGAATAGAAGTCAGAGAAATAAGGCTTGTCAAAAGGGGAAATAAGAAGATTCCAAATCGTTAAGGAAAACATAAATATACTTCTACTGGAAGATAGTATAATCCAAAAGTTTCAACTAGAAGGTTTCACAAAGTCATGGAATATCAATAAGCTGTATCGCTTCACACTAAATAAATAAATAAATAAATTCAGAAAACCACCACGTTTATAACAGCTACCAAATAGATGGAAATAATAGAAACAAATGTAACTAAACATACAAAAGTCCTTGACAAAGAAAACTATAGAACATTATTGCATGAAACCAAGAGACTTACATAAAGGAAGAACATGCGATGTGCATGGATAGGAAAATTTAACATTATGAAATTATCAACAATAACCAAGGTCATTTACACATACTATGCAACCCTGACCTACATTCTATCAAGGACTTTGAAGAGATTTTTTTTAATGAGAAGGTCACTAATGTTATATGACAAGGAGAGAATCACAGATAAGTGAAGCACTATTGGTAATACACACTGATCACAAAACCGACTAAAGAGTCACTCCAGTGAGAACAGTCTGGGAGTGGCAGAATGAAAGACTCCTAAAGCATTGGATCACTGTTGAGAACCAAAGTATAAACCTATTCACTTAAACACAGCATGTCTTTGGCAAAGTGTCCAAATGCATTAAATGGGTAAGAGATAGTTTATCATAAATAATTCAAACTCACTGCCGTCAAGTTGTATGCAACTCATAGTTGACCCTTCATTTAGTCTCCAAGAGTGTAAATCCATTCTCCTTTTTAAAATTGTAATTTGAACAAAAAAATATATGGAAAGGTGGAGTTTTCATTCATTCAAATAGCACCAGACTGCCTTCCAAAACGATTGTACCTTTTTTTTGTTGATGTTGTTGTTTGGTGCTTCCCCTCCCCCTTTTTAAAATGAGATTTTAATGAAAGTTTATAAAGAATTTGGGTTTCCAATAATTCATTGTTGCCCTGTCCCCACATCCAGGATCTTTTTTTTTTCTTGGGGAAAAAAGTTATTTCATTGTCAGACAGTCCCCCATCCCCACCCCAGACCACTTTACTATGCAGCTTTTATTTTTGTCATGCCAATAATACCGAATCATATATTCCTTTTATACAGTGCTCTCCCTAATCTGTTTCAATGCTGTGTAGATTATTTATCCCCTTTTCTTAGTTTCCTCACAGCCCCCATGTCAGTCCTATTTTATAACAGTGGCATTATGCCATATTTGTCTTATTGTGACTGAAATATTTCACTTAGCATAATGTTCTTCAGGGTCACCCATTTTATGCAATAATTAATTCATGGGTTCCTTGTTTTTCAATGAGGGATAATATTCCATTGTGTGAATATAACACAGCTTCTCTATACATTTGTTTATTGAGGGGCGCTTGAGTTGTTTCCAACTCTTTGCTATTGTGAACAAAGCTGCAATAAACATGGGTGTGCATATATCTGCTTGTGTGGCAGTTCTGGTTTCTTTAGGGTATCTGTCCAGTAGTGGAATTGCTGGGTCAAATGATATTTCTATTTGCAACTTTTTGAGAAAGTGCCATACTGCCTTCCATAGTGGTTGCACCATTTTACACTCCCACCAGCAGTGAATAAGTATTCTAGTTTCTCTGCAACCTCACCAGCATTTGCTGTTAGCTGCTCTGTTGAATTTTGCTATTCATAGTGGGGTAAGATGTTCAGCTTTCTTATATGATCATTTCTTCCCTTTGTTTTGGCATGATATAGATTGACTCAGTGACTGGAGAAATGGGGTTAAATGTATCAGAGACAATAAGATTGGCTCAAGATAGTACAGTGTTCAGAGCTGGTGGACATAGGGTTGCAATGAGTTGTAAGAGTCCTGGCAGCACATAACAACATCATGTCCCAAGGCATGGATCTGTACTACAATATAGATATTAGAGTGAGTTGTCGTGTTGGTGAAGAGTATTTAACATACCATAGACTGCCAAGAGAGGTCTCTCCTCAAAAAGTTGAAACCAAACTGCTCCTTGGTGGCAAGGATTTTAAAGCCCATCTCACATATTTTGAGTATGTAGCCTGGAGAGACCAGTCTTTGGAGAAGGATATCATTCTTAGAAAGGTGGAGAGACAGGAGAAGACAACCTTGGATGAGATGAATTGACACAGTAAATGGGGCAATGGGGGCAGGTGTGTCAGAGACAGTGAGACCGGCTCAGGATAGGGCAGGTTTAAGAGCTACTGTACAAATTGCAAACAATTTGATGGCATATAAGAACAACAATATTTTCTAGTACACGTTTTAGAGTTTCTTTTGATAATCAATTTGGAGTTTTCTTTCTTATTTTTGCAATTATCTTTTCCTTTCTTCATGGATAATGTGCTTAATATTATCTCTCATCTCTTCTGGTTTTAAATTATTAGTTTTCAATGCATCAAATTTATCTTCATATGAGTTTTTTTCTACTAGTTGATTTATAAAATTTAAATACAACTTTGAACAAATTCATTCAATTTCCCTTACCCCCATCTGCATATGGTTTAAAATTAAGTTGAGATAGATCAATGTTGTATTTTTATTCTGGTAACTGTGATTTGATCTTCAAATTTGAATTTGTGAATTAATAATTGATGATGTGTTCAACATAGCTCCTGGCCTTGTTTTGACAACTTATCTTAAACTTCTCCAATTATTTCCTACAGATACAGACAGTCTCCTATATATTCCATCAGGTGAGGTCCATATATGTAGTTGTGTAGTGTACCTATGCGACCACTAGCCTCATTTCAACTCAAGTTTATTTTTCTAACTATCAGTCTTTCTTCTTTGTTTCTAACTTTTCTATTCCAGGCAGTAATTACTATTAATGAATTATGATGGCATATTCAATGAGTTTCAGACTGCAAAACTGGTAGAAATCCTAATATCTTCACCTTTGGCTTTAGTGGTTCGTACTTAGAGTGTCACATATGAATTAAGGTACACTTGACCCGGATCATTGAGTATTCAATATCATTATATGCAGTATTTTTTAAAAAAGACAAAATAAAAAGGATTGAAGAACACATGTACTTGAATTAAGGTGCTGGCAGTGCCATGGACTGAAAAAATAATGGAAAAATATTTCTTTGGGGAAGTACAATCAGAATATTTCTAACTATTCTAAATGGAAAAAAATATCTTTGGGGAAGTACGATCAGAATATTTCTAAGTATTCTAAGTGTACATGGTTGTGATTTTATCTCATTTACTTTAAATAAGTTATCGAGAGGAATCAGTCTATAAAGAAGGACATCATGTTTGAGAAAGTGGAGGGGGTGAATTTTCAATGAGGTAGGTGAATACAGTACCTGAACAATGGTCTCAAACATTTCAAAATAATGAGGAACAGTGTTGTGTTATATATAGTGTTGAATTGTTACTGTTGTTGTTAAGTGCCATCAAATTAAGAACAACACATAGAAACCTTATGAATAACCAGTATGAATGCTGCTCAATCCTCTGCCATCCTCATCATGTCCAATACACTGGAAACCTGTACTGCAGTCACTGTGCCATTTTATCTCATTGAGGGTTTTCCTCTCTTCCACTGACCCTCCATTGTGTCAATCCTTTAACTTGGTGCTCTTTATCTTCTTTGATGACCTTCTACTCTTCAAAGCATGAGTTAGAGCTAACTCAGTGTCACCTAATAGCAATGCAATGCTGAACAAGTGTCTGCATAGCTTCTAGACTAAGATAAAATAGAGGAAAAGCCTGGTGATCTATTTCAAAAAATTAGCTGTTAAAAATCTTATGGCTCTCTGCAGTGTTGTTTTTGGTTTTTGGTATATATATATGGAAGAATTCAAGATACTAAAGAGCTGAACAGAAGATTCCAAAAGGCTGCTCGGAATGACAAAGAAAAATACTACAATGAAATGTGCAAGGAGCTAGAGTCAGAAAATCAAAAGGGCCGAAATCGCTCAGCATTTCTTAAGCTCAAGGAAGTGAAGAACAGATTCAAACCTAGAGTTGCTGTAATCAAGGATGCTTTGGGAAGAATATTAAATGATCCAGGAAATATTAAAAGAAGATGGAAGGAATATACTGAGTCATTATATAAAAAGGAATTGGCAGATACAGAGGAATTTAAAGA
>NW_006399916.1:1901396-1902149 GCF_000299155.1 Elephantulus edwardii
ATATATAATTTTATACAAGTTTACTTACAGAGTTCATTAAATTTGTATTTCACATTGTTTTTCACATTCATTGTCCAACATGCACCTGTATATGACGCAGTTCAAATTGCTATGTACAGGTTCAGCAATAGGTAACAGAAAAATGGGTCCAGTGGTTCAGTAACCAAATGAGGGTATTTTAACTGATATATTAACTTTCTCACTGTATATCTAACTGACTTAGAGCTCCTTTGCCTAAAGAATTTGACTAATGAATCATCATGTAAGTAAAAACTAGCCAATATAAAACAGACCCCAACCACCACTTTGTAAGCCTATGTAAAGAGAAAATATTTTGTGTTCGGGGAACCTTGGGAGGCTGTAGTATCTGTAGTTCTCCCCACGGACAATAAAGTCTTCCTTGCTTCATCAAAAGGGCTTGTAGCACTGTTCCTTCACCTGGAGTTGCTGGACAGAAGGTCAAATTCCTGCAACAAAATGAAAAATGAAAGTCATTGATAGAGACTCTAAAGTCAAGTAAGACTCAGAGTGACTCTAAGAACCATATATTGGAACTTTGACCTGTCCTGCATCATCCTCATGATTTCTGCTATGCTCAAGCTCATTATTACACTCACTGTATCATTCAATCTCCCTGAAAGCCTTCATTCCTCTCTTTTGTTAACCCTTCACCTTTTCCACCATGATGTGTTTAAGAACTTGTCCATCCATTCTGACAACAAACCCAAAGTATATGTGATACAGTTTTTTTTT
>NW_006399916.1:1902594-1907176 GCF_000299155.1 Elephantulus edwardii
TCTGCAACCCTCACTGCATACTCCTACAATAAAAATAATGCCCTAAAATATAATACTTTTAGACTATTCTCTCCCCCATAGACTTCAATGCCGTAAACACACATACAGTGATACAGTTTTGATATACTTGTTTCTAAGGAGCATCCTGGTTGTACTTCATCCAAGACATATTTGATTTTATTTAGTTGTTTTTCTTTTTTTGGGGGGGCGGGGTTGGTACTCTATAGGATATTTCATATTTTCCACCAACATTACAATTCAAAGACATTGACTCCTTCACCCCCATCCTTATTCATTGTTCATCTTTCATATGCATAGGAAGCAGCTGGACTATGGCTTGAGTTAGACACTTTTTGGACCTTAAAATGACATCCTCACTCTTTAACATTTTAAAGAGATTCTTAACAGAAAATTTGTCCTTGACTGCTTAACTTAATATCTTCTGTAATACATAGGTTGTTGATGAATCTTCCTTCAATCCTGTTATCACAATTTACCACTTATAGTCCACTTTCACTAATTAGATTTTCATAGGAGCTTATTAGATTTGCATAGAAGCTTATAGATTTTTCATAAATCATATGTAGTCTGAAGGGAAAACTGGAACAAAAGAAAATTGCCATTTTTTGTTTCAGCATTTACAACTTCTATAAATACTCTCCTTTTTGTGGAGTATTTTCGAAAGAAGCTGCAATTATTCCAGATTTTCAATAATGCATCATGCAATATAGTCTACAAAGTGAGAACTAGGATACTAGCACCCTTAATATAAGTGAAGCTAATTAAAAGTTTTCACCATCTTTAAGGACCTAGCAGACTGAGCTTTGTACCTTCTCCTTTACAGTGGCCTAATTAACTCCATCTCCAGAGACCTTCGCCTTTGCTCTGAAGTTCAGGGCATGTCACTGCTGAGGAATAAATTAATGGGATATAGGAATCAAAGTCAAAATTACCATGAAATTAGTATCCCACTGCTCTCTATCTTTAGGGAAAACTGAGAATTTATTAGCAAACCTATTGGTGAAAGGATAAACTCTGAAAAAAATCTTGATTTTTTTTTACATACTTGTAGTATCATAATGCCATAAACCCATTAAAGAGTTTTAAAAACATGCTTTCTGCATGTCACAAATACATTTTATTATATGATCACTTCAGTATATGATTAAAAATCAATACAATGGAAAGATTAAATAATAAAATTATATTGATTACCCTGTAAATTTAATTTATTTATATTCATCTCTATTCATTTATTATATTCATCTTTATTTATATTCATCCGTGGCCCTAAGGCCTGTTTTTCATTGTGTTTGTTCAAGCAGTCTTCTAGGTCATATAGCCCTGGCGTGTTCACTTGTCATACAGAGGTAACTTGTGATCGTTGTGAAGCTGAATACTGTGACACTGACGTGTCCAATGCAATAACAGTTACCCATGGTAACAGTGTTTGTTGGAGCTCCCCAATTAAAACAAGCTTGGAAGCAGGAGTGGCATCCACTTCTGTAAATAGCTTGCCTCCAGAAACCCTATGACCCTGGAGAAAGGATGAAAATCACGCACACAAGTGTCAAGGACTTTTGTTCATAGGGTTGGTATGAGTCGCTTACGACTCAATTGCACTCAACAATAACAACAACATATTCATCTTGTAAGAACTCAGAGTATACTGATGTTATATCTTAAATTTGATAACTCTAGAAAATTTAAGGGGAAAATATCTACTAGGGCTTAGGAAAACAGTAAAGAAAAGAGCCAGTGTAATAAAAAATGCACTCACCCAGAAACAATTATAACTTTTTCAGCATGTATACTTGCACTTGCATGTTGCAAGGAGGGACCAGTCCTTGGGGAGAGACATCATGCTTGGAAGGGTGGAGGGACACAGAAAGAGAGAAAGACCATCTATGAGATATATTGACTCAGTGACTGGGGTAATGAGGGTAGGTGTGTCAGAGATAGTAAAGTTGACACAGGATAGAGCAGTTTTTAGGGCAAACAACTCAAAGACACATAACAACAACAACATAGTTAACATTGTTAAAAGAAGGTTATTGTTACTGTTAGTTGCCATTGAGTGGATTATAACTCATAGCTATCCTATGAACAAAGGATCTGAACCCTGTTTATCCTGTGTCATCCTTACACTTCCTGAAACACTAGAGCCCATTGTGACAGTTACCGCGTGAACCAACCTGGTTTGAGAGTCTTTCTCTCCTTTGCCAACTCTCCACCCTTCCCAGAATCATGTCCCTCTCTAAGGAATAGCATCTTCTAACAACATACCCACAGTATGTGAGACAAAGCCTCATCATTCTTACCTCCAAAAAAAGCGGTTTGGCTGCACCCTTTCCAATACACATCAATAAGACTTAGGAAAATAATAGAGGAAAGAGCCAGTGGGAAAAAAAGTACTCACTCAGAAACAATTATAAATTTTTCAGAATGTATATTCAACATTATTAAAAGATGGTTACGGGTGTTTTATCGATGATGCAAAGACATTTGACTGTGTGGATAATCATCAATTACAGATAACATTTAGAAGTAAAAAAAATTTCCAGAATACCTAATTATGTTCATTGGAAAATAAGCAGTTGTTAGAATGGAACCGGGAATACACATGGTTTAAAATTCTAAATGTTGTGCATTAAAATTGTATCCTACTTTGTATGTATTTGATCAGTGTGTTGAGAAAATGATTCAAGAAGCTGAACAACATAAGTCATCAGAATTGAAAGAAGACTCATCAACACCCTGCACTACTCAAATGACACAACCTTACTTGCAGAAAGTGGAGAAAACTTAAATCATTTGCTGCAGAAGATCAAGAACTATAGCCTTCAATATGGATTACATCTCAACAACAAGAACATAAAAAATGCTTATCATTGTACCAACAGAAAACTCATGACAGAAAAATAAAAAATGAAGTTTCTAATGATATCCTCTTACCTGGATCAATAATTGGACCACCCATTGGACCAGTAGTCAGGAAATCCAAAGAAGTGCAGCAATAGATGACTCTACTGTAAAGGACCTCTAGAAAGTCCTCTGGAATAAGAATTTGAGCTTCAAACTAAGTTTCACCTATCCATCTGAAAATTAAGACAATAAGAAATACTAAAGACAATCCAAAGCCTTTGTATTGTGGTATAGTTGAGACTGCCAAAACAACAATGAAATCTGTCTTGGAGGAAGTGCAACTAGTATTCTCCTAGGAAACAAGGATGCTGAAACTAAGTTTCACATACTTTGTGCATTTTGATGAGAGGCGCTAGCTAGTTCTTAGAAAACTATATCATACTGGGAGAGGTAGACGGTCAGGGAAAGACAAGAAGATGCTCAATAAGATGAATTGTCACAGAAGCTGTAATGTGCGCTCTAGTATGTCTGAGATTGTGAAGATGGTGTAAGATATGTTCAGATTTCTTTCTCATAGCATCACTATGAGTAGTAGTAACGTAAGAGTGCTTCACAACTCATGCTAAGTAACAAATAGCACAACCTAAAATAATGCAATCGTATTATGTTCACAGTGACTTCTCCTTGCCAGAGGGAGCATGGTGGTGCAGGCGCAGGAATTATGGCAAGCTTTTGGAGTCAAGTGCTTTTCTGGGCTTGTGTTTGACATGCAGGTTTGCTCTGCTCCCAGGAGCAAGGCATCAGGCTTGGCCTAGGGTTTAAGGCAGGAGGTGGCCTTAAGCCCAAAGGTTCAAATTGTTTTCCTGTCAAACATTCTTCTAGGTGGTATAGCACTGGTCTGTGTGTTGTTGTACAGAGGTAACTCATGGTTGTTGTGAAGCTGAACACTGGGACACTGATGTGCCAAACGTGGTAATGAGTACCCACGGTGGACAGTGTTGGCTGGAGCTTCCCGACTATAACAAGCCTGGAAGCAGGAGCAGCATCCACTTCCGAAATGGCTTGCCTCCAGAAACTTTATCTACCAACAGTGCTCAGTCCTTTTGTTCATAGAGTCGCTATGAGTCGTCTACCACTCGACAGCATCTAACAAAAACAACAACATTCATGTTCACAGATAAAGTTCAAAGCTATGAGGTAGCTCAAAATTTAAATACTTGTTGTAGTTCCCAGGTATTAAGCTTAGCATCTATGCTCTTATGGCTTAGGATATACACTGCCCCTTTTTTAGGATGTACACTGCCTTTTTCCCCCCAAAGTCTGTAAATTTTTACTGAAATTAATAATAAATTTAATTTTTTTTTTTTAAAAAAAGCCCAATTTAAGGACAGCCCTTACTTTGTAAAGACTGAAACAGCCCAAACTATGAGTGGGCGTGATTCATAGGGATTCCTTGTTGGATACAGAAGGTTGCAAATCTTTATGAGAGGAGATAGTTCATTTTTCTCCCTTTGAAGTAACTGCTGTACTTGAACCATCAATCTTTTGGTTAGCAGCCTAACATACAAGGCATACACCAATCCCTACACAGTTCTTCATCACAATGACACTCACTAGTTGACATGAATTTTTTTTTTTAATTTAGTTTGTTTATTTTTCATTTCAATGAACATCTACAGAGATTTTGGAATTCCATTCATTCATTGTTACACCCTTC
>NW_006399916.1:1912859-1918794 GCF_000299155.1 Elephantulus edwardii
GGGTCCTTGGAGAGGGACATCATGCTTGGGATGGTGGAGGGACAGCGCAGGAGGGGAAGACCCTCTATGAGATGGATTGATTAGGTGACTGGGATAATAGGGATGGGTGTGTCAGAGGCACTGAGGTTGGTGCAGGATAGAGCAGGATTTAGGGCTGTTGTGCATAGGGTCGCTATGAGTCGCAAATGACTCGACGGCACATAACAACAACAACAACAAATTGGTTTCTTCTGAATCTTGTAAACAAGGTCTATCAATGTAGAACTTGAGAAAAAACCTAAAAGTAGAACTAGAAAACGACAAAAGTAGAACTAGAGTTGAGTTATCTCAAAGTAATAATTATTAATATTGGAGAAAATTAGTTTGAAATATTTGGTGATTACATATGACATTATGATCAGGTTATCAAAGACATATTTATAATCATAGTACACTACGTAGAAATTATAAACCAGTCACACGATCCTTAATTCACTATTGTGAATGCAAAAGAAAGAAGAAATGTTTATCTAGTTTACACACTTTCTAGTAGAGATACTGTTGATTTTGGCATTTAGAATCCTTTTAATAAACTCTTCAAATGTATTGACAAGTATAATGTTTCCTCTTCTAAGGAGGTAAGATAGATTTTATCAGATAAGAGCACTTTAAAAAAGGCATGTTCCACTCACTGGTTGCCAGGAAACCTAGACCTTTAAGTTCCATATCAATCTCCTGATGGTAGTTTTTTTCCCACAGAAGGATGTGGCCTCCAGCAACATGAGAAAATCTAGACCCTATGGATTTAAATCTGAGAAGAGATCCTAGGGATGGGAAGAGAGCAAGCACTAGTATTTTCCTTGCCTGCAGTTCTAATCCCTTGCTTCACTAGGATTGATTCTAGGCATGTTGGAGATTTCAATTAAAAGAGTTAATTCTGAGAGAGATTAAAAAAGAAAACAAATTATGAAAATATGAGTAAGTCAGTTAGATAGTAGGCAAGGAAAATTTTTTTAAAATATTTTGTTCATAACCAGTAATATTGAGAGGAATCACTATCCCTTGAGAGCAACAAGAGATCCTGAATAGATTAGAAGAAAACTGTGGAATAAAATTCAAAATCAAAGAAGAGAATAGACTTACTACTCTGATAGACACAACTAGTTTTTACTCATCCTTCAAGCTAATTAACACTAAGATCAAGTGGCATACCATAGGTCATAGAGACAATATTTTACATATTACTTTGGTAAGTGGTCTGCAAATTCCTGTCTGAAGCAGTTGGAGTCCAGAAGGTAAGTTGTCTTGATTTAATTAATGGTCATTTGATCTATCAGTTGTTTGGACTATTTTGATTTAATTAAGTTGATGAACCACATTGATTCAATTACCAATCAGGTGTAAACTGATTGGTCACATTGACTAAATTAACTATCAGTTGTGGGCTGGAATCCTCTTGTTTAAAACAACCAGGACTCTATGGGCAAGCCTTTGTATTTTAAAGACAGTTGGGATGGAACAAGGATACAGTGCAGACCAATGATGATGTGGCACAGCCACAACAAGGGGAAAGAGTTTCTCAGCTTTCTGACAGAGGGAGGGCTGACTTGTGATCCCCTTGCATACAAGCTGCATAAGTTTGTAGCCCTGATCTCCAGAAACTACATAGACAAAGGAAGACATCAAGCTACAGGAGAAAAGGTAAAAGAAGTGAGGTTCTGTGCCAAGAGCAAGCACTCTCCATTGCTTATGGGGAGAAGGGACTAAGACTTCCCTTGGATATAGGTCCCTCCATTTGGAGATCCTTGCCTCTGCAGCTTCAGGGTTCCCAGGGGCCAAAAAGGACAAAAGACTTTGGGACACAGAGCTACAAGCAGAGGAAAGACTTTTCTCAGCTTTCTGCCAAACACACAAGGCTTGAGCTGGTGTCCTTGATCTCCTGCCACTCCAGAGACAAAAGAAGACATTAATTTTCAGGAGAAAAGGTGTGAGAAGTGAGACACTGTGCTGGGAATGAGCACTCTCCCTTGCTTGTGACAGGACTAAAGCTTTCCTGGGGATATAGGTCCCTCCATTTGGGGCTTCTTTCCTTTGCAGCTGCAGGGCTGTTAAGGGGCCAAATAGGATAAGAGACTTTGAGACCAGACCTACAAGCAAAGCAAAGATTTTTTCTCAGCTTTCTGTGGGAAAGAGGGCTAACTTGAGACATCCCACCCCCTGCCCAGCATACAAGCTGCTTGAAATGGCAGCCCTGATCTCTGATCTAGTACCACTCCAGAGATAAAGAAAAACATCAAGCTTTAGGAGAAAAGGTGCATGAGAAGCTGCTTGAGTTGAGCAAGGGGTTCTCACACCACTCAGCCACATCATTCATGAAGGAAGATTATAGAGTTTGTTACAGGAGACTACATCAAAGCAAGATTCCTGCAGGTTTGCAGTGCACAACAGAGAAAACCTCAAGGACTTTAGGAAAGACAAATTTTTCCAGAAAGGACATTCAGTAGAGTGGGTGGCTCACCCAATAAATTGAAGATTTTAACTTCACAACTAATCAATAACATAATAAAGACAAGAACCCACAACAACTTTTGCAGACACAATAAAAACAGCATAACATGTATAAAGACAAACTTTACATAATGCGAAGAAAGCAGCAGACAGTATCAAACATTGTGAAAAAACAAATTAAGCCTTAACAAAAAAAAAGCAGAGAATATTGCAGACCTCATAAATACCCCAGAGTTAAGAAGGCAGATGATATATGTTGCTACGGAGATATTTGAACAATTATGAGTGAAAGTACAAACGATGGAAGAAGCAATAGAATCCCCAGATAAAGGGAATAACCTAGAGATAGAGAACCAGAAGAAATACATTGCCAAGGAGTTATGTGAATAGCTATGGAAGAAGATGCAAATTATGTAAGAAACAATGAAAACCACTAAGGAAGCAAATGCTCCAGAGACACAGAGCCAGAAGAATTGTATTGATGAGAAGGAAATTACACAAATATGGGGAGAAAATGCAAAACATGGAAGAAATAATTGGAGCTATAAATAAAAAGGTACAAAAACTTAAAAAATCATCACAAAACAGGGAGGGTACAGTCAGCACAGAATTGGAAATAACAGAAATGCATGAAAATGTAATCCAGAATATTAAGATCAAAAAGGCAAAAGTGTCCAACAAACTTGAAGGACAAAATAGTAGAACAGAGGACATGGAGCAGAGAATAAGTGAGCTGGAAAATGAAAATACCAACAGAAATAGAAGAAAAATCAGAGATGAGGAATGAAGAAAGTATTAGAATATGTGGGATTCCATCAAAAGAAATAACATATATTTGATTGGAATTCCAGAATATTAGAGAGATAGGGAAATCACTGAGAAAATTGTGGAAGAGGTACTATATGAAAACTTTTCAGGCATTATGAAGAATGAGAAAATCCACATTCAAGAAGCTTAGGGGACACCAAATAGTCTAGATCCAAAAAGGAAAAACACCAAGACATATCAAAGTCAAAAACTCCAAATTAAAAGATAAGGATAGAATACTAAAAACAACATGAGAAAAACAAGGAGTCATCTAAAAGGAAAAAAACATTTAGATTAAGCTGTGAGGTTTCAGCAGAAACCATGTGAGCAAGAAGACAGCGGGATGGCATATACAGAAAGTTAGAAGAAAACGATTGCCAACAAACTATCCTGTACCCAGCAGAGCTCTCCAAAAAATATGAAGGAGAAATTCCACCATTTATCAAAAAAGAAAAAACTTAAGGAATTTGTGAAAACAAGACCAATCTACAAGAACTTTTAAGGGAAATCCTTTACACAAAGACACCACAGGAAAGTGAATGGACCACAGTAACAAGAGACAACAAAAAAGAAACACAGCAAAATGGCAATGATAAAACTTGGTCTATTAATAACCACACTTAATGTGAATGGACTAAATGAGAAAAAGAGTAGTAGAATGGATTGAAAACAAAGTCCATCAACGTGTTGCCTACAAGAGACACATCGAAGAGACAAAGAGAATGATAGACTCTAAATCAAAGGCTGGAAAAAATAGGAAATGGCACCCCAAAAATAAATAAAATAAAATAATCAAACAGGAGTGGCAATACTAATTTCTGACAAAATAAATAGATTCAGAATGAAAACCACCATAAAAGATAAAGAGAAGGTCACTGTAATTGATTAAAGGCACAGATTGACTGAAGGCCACTGATTAAAGGCACATAAGACAAGATCAAGAAGACATAATACTAGTCAACATTTATGCACCAAATGATAGACCTGCTAAATACATAAAACAACTATTAACAGAATTGAAGAAAAACATTAACAGCATCACTTTAGTGGTAGGAGACTTTTTAACACATCACTCTCACCAAATGATTGACCAGCTTACAAGAAACTTAACAAAATGCAGAAGATCTAAATTATACATTCAGCTAATTCAACCTTGTGAAAGCATTCCAAGTACTGCACCCATTAAAACTCAATTAAAAAACCAAGGACTATAGACTTCATTCAAGAAAAGCTTGGAAGAACTTTAGTAGTCCTAATCCACAACGTAAAGAGTCTTCCAAGTATCCTAAAAAATTTCAACCAGGAGAAGATAAAATAGATGAATGGGACCTTCTAAGAATCAAATCCCTATGCACATCCATAAACTTCTCTAACAGGGTAAAAAGGGAAGCCACTGACTGGGAAAAAGTGTTTGGTAATAACATGTCAGATAAGGGAATTATATCTAGAATTTATAAAATACTTGAGCACCACAACAAGATAAAGGTAAAAAATCCAATAGAAAAAGCGGCACAGGATATGAACAGACACTTCACCAAAAAAGACATTCAGATGGCCAACAAGCACATGAAGAAATGTTCAAAATCCCTAGCTCTAAGAGAGATGCAAATCAAGACAACTATGAGATATCATCTCACCCCAGTAAGACTAGCAAAATTAACAGAACAGCAAGCAACAAATGCTGGCGAGGTTGTGGAGAGACTGGAAACCTTATTCACTGTTGGTGGGAGTATAAAATGGTGCAACCATTGTGGAAAGTGGTGTGGCACTTTCTCAAAAAGTTGCAAATAGAGATACCATTTGACCCAGCAAATCCACTACTGGGAATATACCGTAAAGAGACCATAACCGTCATCCAAGCAGATATATGCACACCCATGTTTATCACGGCTTTGTTCACAATAGCAAAGATTTGGAAACAACCCAAGTGTTCATCAACAAACAAATGGATAGTGAAGCTGTAGTATATTCACACAATGGAATACTACACTGCATTGAAAAACAAGGAACTCATGCAATATTATTCAAAATGGGTGACCCTGGAGGATATTATGCTGACTGAAATATCTCAGTCACAAAAGGACAAATACTATATGGTGCTACTTTTGAAGAATGAAGCTGACATAAGGTTGGGGGTAAGACTGAGAAACACTGAATAAATTATGTTTACTGCATTGAAGCCAATGAGGGAGAGAATAGTTTAAAAGTAATATATTTTAGGCCATTATAATTATCATAAGAGTCTGGAATGAAGGTTGCAGAGTGGAGTATACTCAGGGTAGGGGTGGGGGTGGGGGTGTGTGCGGGGAATGTATGCCAATGAAGGAATTTTTCTTTTGCTTTTCAAGGAGAATAGCAAACTGGGGGTGGAGGTAAGGTGGGCGGGAGGAAAGGGCAACAATGAATGAATGGAAATCCAAAATTTCTGTAGTTGCTCATTGAAATTAATAAAAAAAATTCTTCTCAAGGGCACATGGGACATTTTCTAGAATTGATCACATATTAGGGCACATAGGGTTTTTGTAGCTGACTCTGAGAAGAACGGGAATCCCAGAACATTTAATCGTGCTGATGCAAAACCTATACTTGGACCAAGAGGCAGTCGTCAGAACAGAGCAGGGCAACACTGCATGGTTCAAAA
>NW_006399916.1:1931279-1932034 GCF_000299155.1 Elephantulus edwardii
GGATCCAGGCCATAGTCTTTGCAATTATTTGCTATGCATCAGAGAACTGGACAATGAATAAGTATGGCAGAAGAAATAGTGATTTCTATGATCAAATGCACCTTAGTCTCCAGAGAGACACCATTGCTCTTCAGTACTTTGGTCCAGGCCATAGTCTTTGCAATTACTTGCTATGCATCAGAGAACTGGACAATGAATAAGTATGGCAGAAGAAATAGTGATTTCTATGAGTTGTGGCGCTGAAGAAGAATATTGAACATTCCATGGACTGCCAAGAGAGCTAACAGATATGTCTTGGAGAGGATGAAACCAAGCAATTCCTTGGAGGCAAAAATTTTAAAGCTCTGTCTCTCTTATTTGTGCATGTGTCCAGGAAGAATCAGTCCTTAGAAGAATATATCATGCTTAGAAGGTGGAGAGACAGCGCAGGATCACAGGAGAGGAAGACACCTGGATAAGATGGATTGACACAGTAACTGAGGTAATGAGGATAGGTGTGTCAGGGACAATGAGACTGGCTCAGGATAGAGCAGGGTTCAGCACTACTATGCATAAAGTCGTTATGAGTTGTAGTTGATTTGATGGGCACATAACAACAACAACATTGATATATAGAGTTACTGATATATAGTAATCAAATTACTGATATATAGGAATATACAGGAATAGATGGTATACCAATTGACATATTTCAGCTAACAGATGCTGCCCTGGACATGCTCACCAAGTTGTGTCAAGAAATCTGGAGAACAACC
>NW_006399916.1:1932134-1932749 GCF_000299155.1 Elephantulus edwardii
AAGAATGGGAATCTCAGAACACTTGGTCATGCTAATGCAAAACCTATACTTGAACCAAGAGGCAGTCATCAGAACAGGGCAAGGAAACACAGCATCGTTCAAAATTGGGAAGGGCATACACCAGGGATATGTCCTGTCTCCATACCTTTTTTTTCTTTTTTTATTTTATTATTAAATGTTAATGAACATTTACAGAGATTTTGGATTTTCATTCATTCATTGTAGCACCTTTTCTCTACCCCCTCTACCCCAAGTTTGCTCCTCTCCTTGAAAAGCAAAAGATAAACTTCTTCATTGGTATACAATCCCCCTGACCCCGACCCTGCACCCTCCCCCAAATGCACTCCACTATGCAACCTTAAATCTGGATTCCTGTGGTAATCATAATATGCTATCATATAGCACTTTTTTCTGTCCCTCATCTGTTTCAAAGCAGTATACATAACTTTTCAACCTGTATACAGAACAGATCATCCAGGAGGGTGGGCTCTATGAGGAGAAATGCAGCATCAGGATTGGTGGAAGATCTGTCAACATTCTGCGTTATGCAGATGACATAACCCTGCTTGCTGAAACTGAGGAGGATCTGAAGTGCTTGCTGCAGAGGGTCAAGGA
>NW_006399916.1:1934586-1940891 GCF_000299155.1 Elephantulus edwardii
TTAAAAAAAAAATAAATAAATAAATAAAAGTTCCTCAAAACCAATAATAATGAAAATACAAAATACCAAAACTTCTGGGATGCAGCAAAGGCAATTCTCAGAGGTCAGTTCATAGCAATAGGCAAACACATAAAAAACTAAGAAAGAAGCAAAGTTAATAATCTAACACACCATCTTTATCAAAAAGAAAAAGAACAACAATCTAATCACTAAAACTCTAGAAAAAAGAAAATTATAAGCACAAAAGCTGAAAACAATGAGAGAGAAACAGAAAACTAAGTGAAATGATCAACAAAACCATGAGCAGAATTTTCAATAAAATTAACAAACCATTGGAAAATTGACAAAAGGGGGGGGAAAGGAGAAGACATTAATAACTCAGTTAATGACAGTGCTGACATCACAACTGAAATGAAGGAAATCAAATCTGTAACATCTGAATATTATGAAAAGCTGTACTCTGATAAATTTGACAACGTAGAGGAAATGGACAAATTCCTTCAAACTCAAGTTCTACCTAGATTGACACAGACAGATGCAGAACCCTTGAACAGACCAATTACAAAAGAAGGAATTGAGCAGGTCATAAAATGATTCTCCCATAAAAAAGCTGTGGACCAGTCATGGCGTCATGGCTGAATTCTACCAAACATTCAGAGAGGATTTATCACCAATTCTACTCAAACCATTTCAAATAACAGAAAAAAGAAGCAACACTCCTATAGTAATTCTATGAAGCAAGTCTAACCCTGATACTGAAACCAGGAAGATACCAAGAAAGAAAACTATAGACCACCATCTCTCATGTACATAGATGGAAAAATCTTTAACAAAGTCCTAACCAATAGAATCCAAAAGCACATAAAAGAATAATTCATCATGACCAAGTTGGATCCATGCTAGGTATGCACAGATGGTTCAACATAGAAAAATACTCAAGTTAATTTCCCATATTAAGAAAGCAAGTATCCAGAAACATATGAGCCTAGCTAATTGATGCTGAAAAGGTATTTGACAAAACCCAACATTCCTTCCTGAAAAAGACACTAAGCAAATTTGAAATAGAATGGAATTTCCTCAACAGAGTGAAAAGTGCCTGTGTAAAATAGTCAATATCATTCTCAATGCAGAAAGACTAAAAAGCATTTTCCTTGCAAACAGGGACCAGAAAGGGACGCCTGCTGTCTCCACTTTTATTCAATATTGTATTGGAAGTGCTTGTCAAGGCAATATGACAAGAGAAGGAAATAAAAGGCATTCACATTGGCAAAAGATGCTTCAAATTTTGATATATGCAGATGATAGGATAGTGTTCACAGAAAACCCCAAAGACTTAAAAGAACAACAACAACAAACAAGGGGGAAAAAAACCACAAACAAAAAGCATATCAAAATTAAAAAAAAAACCAAAACAAACAACAACCCCCCAAACCTGTGGGAGGTAGTACACCAATTTAGTATAGTGGCAGGATATAAGATCAATATTAAAATATCAGTGAGATTCCTCTGTAATAACAAAGAGAACTCAGAGAAGGAAATCAAGAAAGTAATACCATTTCTATTAGCCAAGCACAAAATGAGATACTTTGAAGTGAACCTAACTAGAGACATCAAAGACCAAAATAAGTGGGGGAAAGTGCCCTGTTTATGGATAGGAAGACTCAATATTGTGAAAATGACAACCCTAACACAAGCAGTCTACATGTTCAACACAATCCCAAATACAGATAACCAAATTCATTTATCAAGGAGATTGAAGGAAAATTGTCAAATTTATTTGGAGAGGAAAGAGACCCCAAATAAGCCAAACATTTCTGAGAAACAAAAATTAAGTAGAATGCATAGCACTCCCAGACCTTAAAACCACAATGGTAGTAACCAAAACAGCATCATACTGCTAAAATAGATCACTAGAACAGAATTGAGAACCCAGAAATAGACACAGTTATCTATGGTCAACTGATATTTAGCAAGGAAATGAAACTTATCAAATGGTGAAATAATTTCTTCAATAAGTGGTGCTGGAAAAACTGGGCTGCTACCTTCAGAAAGCTGAAACAGGATCCACATCTCACATCATACACAAAAATCAACTCAGAGAGCTTGGAGTAAGGCCCAAAACCATAAAGTTCATCAGAGGTAAAGTGGGACCAAGTTTAAACGGTCTTGTCTGTGGTATAAAGAGACTGCCAAAAATAGCCAGAAATGCACAATCTGAAGAGGATAAAATTGACAAATGGAATCTTCTAAACATTTAATCTCTGTGCTCATCAGAAACTTTTCCCAACAGGGTGAAAAGAAAATCTATTGACTGGGAACAAACTTTCAGGAATACCATCTTAGGCAAGGGTTTCATAATGAAAGCTTACATAATACTACTGGGACTTCACAAGAAAAAGACATAACGAAATTATAAAATGGGCAAAAGACATGGAAAGAATTTTCACAGAGGAAAATGGCCAACTGACACATGAAGAAGTGCTCTAAATCACTGACACATGAAGAAGTGCTCTAAGTTACTGGCAATAACAGAGATGCAAATCAAAACCACAATGAGATATCATTTCACTCCAGTAGCAGTGGCAAAATTTAATAGGACAGCAAGTAATAAATCCTGGAGATGATGTGGTAAGACATGAGCCCTTATACACTTTGGTGCAATTGTAAAATAGTACAACCACTCTGGAACACAGTTTGTTATTTCCTGACAAAGCTGAACATAGAAATTCCATATGGCCCAGCTATTTCACTGCTTCAAATACACTCCAGGAAAATGAGAACTGAGGCATAAACAGAGACATGTACACCAATGTTCATAGCAGCATTATTCACCATCACAAGAACATGGAAACAGCCCAAATGTCCAAACACAAAGGAGTGGATTGAGAAATTATGGTACATTCAGAAAATAGAATACAATGCAGCACACGGGAGCAATGATTTTGTAAATTACTACCTAACTTGGGAGGAACTGGAGAGAATTATGCTGAGTGAACTAACTTAGCCCCATAAGGAAAAATACTATATAAAACCTTATTTTAGAATAAATATGAAGATTCAAGGGCTGGGGATGATGTAAGCAGAGGTGTGAGGAGGGGGGCTAATTTTAGGGTCATACAATTTGGTGGAGTGTGTGTGATGCAAAGGGAAAATATCCTGTATGAAAAATAATGTATTAGAACTTTGTAAATGAATCAGTATAAAATTAAGGAAAAAAATCTAAAATCAGATGGGACCGAATCAGGGTTGTTTTATTTTTCCTTACCTGTTCAATATGTATGCTGAACAAATTATTGAATAAGTTGAACTCAATGAAGTGGAATGTGGCATCAGGATCAGAGGAAGACTCATCAATAACCTGCATTATGAGGATGGCATGACCTTGCTTACAGATAGTGAGGAAGACTTGAAGCACTTGTTGCAGAGATTGAGGAATGCAACCTTCAATATTAATGAATCTGAAGGCCAAGAAAACAAAGATTCTTGCCAGTGGACCATTAGAAAACATCATGATGGATAGATAAAAGATTGAAACTCTCAACTACTTCATATTACTTGGAACCACAATTAACATCCTTGGTACCAACAGTCAGGAAATAAAGAGATACATTGAACTAGAAAAGTCTGCATTTAAGAATCTCTCAAAATTATTGATGAGTAATGATGTCAGTTTGAGGACTAAGGTGTGTCTGATTTACTTACTGTGCATCTGAGAGCTGGACAATGAATAGAGATGAAAGAATAATTGATGCCTTTGAGTTGTGGTGTTGGAAAAGAACACTGAACATCCATGGATGGCCAAAATAAATATGTCTTGGAGAGAGTGCAACTGGAGTGCTATTTGAAAGCAAATACTTCACATACTTCATAAATGTTGCTGTGAGGGGATATTCCTTGGTACATGATGTTTGAAAGGGTAGTTGTTGTTATGTGCCATCGAGTTGCTTGCGATTCATAGTGACCCTATGTACAACAGCCCTAAACTCTGCTCTGTCCTGTGCCAATCTCACTGTCTCCGACACACCCACCCTGATTACCCCAATCACTGAATCAATCCACCTCATAGAGGGCCTTCCTCTCCTGTGCTGTCCTTCCACCCTCCCAAGCATGATGTCCCTCTCCAGGGACCGGTCCCTCCTTACAACATGTCCAAAGTATGTCAGATATGTCAGATGAAGCCTCAGAATCCTTGCTTCCAAGGAGCTTCCTGGTTTAACCCTCCCAAGGATGAATCTGTTTGTTTTATTGGCAGTCCATGGTACCCTCAACACTCTTCTCCAGCACCACAGCTCAAAGGCATCAATACTCCTTCTATCCTCCTTGGTCATTGTCCAACTCTCTGATGCATAACAAGTGATTGCAAAGACCATGGCCTGTATCATACACACCTTAGTCTCCAGAGAGACACCATTGCTCTTCAGTACTTTGGAGAGGTCCCTAACAGTGGACTTTCCCATCACAATACCTCTTTTAATTTCCTGGCTACTGGTACCGAGAGTGTTGACTATGTAGCCAAGCAAACTAAAGCTGTGAATGATCTCAATCTCTTCACCATCCATCCCGATGCTGCCAATTGGTAGCAGGGCAGAAGGTTGCGGGTCAACAAAAGAGCGGAAGATATTCAACAGGGTAAACTGACACCGTGACTGCCATAATGTGCACTATAGTTTCAGAAAGTGTGAAGATGCTACAGGATAGGTAAGGTTTCAGATCTATTGTTCATAGGGTTGGTATGAGTCATACTCAACTTGACAGCACCCAACAACAACACAAGAAACTTGGATGAGTTATGACTTGGGGCTTAAAAGCTTGTGGCCTGCCATTTAATATAACTTCCTTTGGAAAATTGCAAGATAAACTATTTCAAATTACAAATTACCTTTCAAATTAGAGGCAGACTGCAAAACAAGTAAATCAATACATAACTTGAGAGCTGAGCATATCTGTAATACTAATGAAAGCTTTACCTTGGTGAAAAGTTAGGGGGCATTAATGCCAAAAATTTCCAGGTCAAGGGGGATTGTGTACCAATGAGGGAGTTTTTCTTTTGTTTTTCAAGGAGAGGATCAAAGGGGGGTAGGGGTTTGTGCGGGGAGAAGGGTGCAACAATGAATGAATGGAATTCCAAAATCTCTGTAGATGTTCATTGAAATGAATAACAAATTTAAATGTAAAAAAAAAGAATTTACATTTCTTCATTATAAGGAATGTAATTTTGAATTGCATCCCTGTGAAATTGCAATTCAAAATAAGAGCAAATTTGTTCAGTTTGGGGTTTTACTTCAAAGTTTCTTATTTTGCTCAATTTTGACACAGTTTTGTTATCTCTAATAGTCTCTTAGGGAGCTCTGGTGACCTACTAGTAAGGAGCTGTGTTGCCAACCTACAGGCACTTTGATCTAATCCACCAGCTGGTCCATAGCAAAAAGATGGGGCACTCAACGCCTGTGTAATTAACCACCTCTGAAAATCCACTGGAGGGTCTGCCTCAATGGCACAGAACAACAAAAGGCTGTTAGGGAGCTCTGATGGCCCAGTGGGTTAAGTTGTAATGCCAACCCAAAGCTAGGCAAATTGAACCCACCTATTGCTCTGTGGGAGAATGGAGAATGATGAGCAAACTCAAACTGTAGTTCACAACCTTTGAAAACCCACTGAAAAGTAAACTTTGACACACTTTTAATTTCATTGCACATAACTAACATAATAACAATAATGTATTTGATTCTTATTATTGTCAGTGTCATTCACTCTCATGTTGACCCTATGTGGGTAGAGAAGAACTGTGTTCCACATGGTTTCAAACTCTGATTTCTGGAAATAGATAACCAGTCTCATCTTCTGAGATAACTTTGAATGTGTTTGAAATGCCAGACTTTTGGCTAACTGTTGAGCACTAAGGTGGCCTGATGACTAATGAGTTGTACTCCCAACCTAAATATATTGTTGCTGTTGTTAAGTGATGTTGAGTCATAAATGACCCATGTTGTTGTTGTTGTTATGTGCCGTCGAGTCGCTTCCAACTCATAGCGACCGTATGTACAACAGCCCTAAACCCTGCTCTATCCTGTGCCAATCTCACTGCCTCTGACACATCCATCCCGAAACCCCAGTCACTGAATCAATCCACCTCATAGAGGCTCTTCCCCTCCTGCGCTGTCCTTCCACTCTGCCCAGCATGATGTCCCTCTGCAAAGACCTGTCTCTCCTTACAACATGTCCAAAGTATGTCAGGTGAAGCCCCAGAATCCTTGCCTCCAAGGAGCAGCCTGGTTTAACCCTTGCTAGGATGAATCTATTTGTTT
>NW_006399916.1:1945201-1958550 GCF_000299155.1 Elephantulus edwardii
TACCGTGGACTGCTAAGAAGACAAACAGATTCATCATGGAGAGGGTTAAACCAGGCTGCTCATGGGAAGCAAGGATTCTGAGGCTTCATCTGACCTACTTTGGTCATGTTGTAAGGAGAGACCGGTCTTTGGAGAAGGACAACATGCTTGGGAGGGTGGAGGGCAGGCACAGGAGGTGAAGGCCCTCTAGGAGATGGATTGATTCGGTGACTGGGGTAATTGGGATGAGTGTGTCAGAGACAAGGAGATTGGCACAGGACAGAGCAGAGTTTAGGGCTGTTGTACAGAGGTCTGCTATGAGTAGCAAGCGACTCAACCGCACATAACAACAACAACAACAACAACAAAAACAATCATATTACTGATACATGGTAATAAAACTATGGTTATATATTTGTCAGATGACAGATAAATAATAAGTCAAATGGCAAAATGGTGAAGGAAATAAGCAAGGCTATATATACAGCTCTAGAAAGGTAACTTCATATTTGTTGTAACATGAAACTACAACAATCTTCTGAAATTTAATTTATTAGTACTGCATCATTCCTTTGACTTTTATTGCCATAATTGGCTATACTTTTCTTTCAGATTCAGGTACTACAGTAATGCACCATTATTTACTATGATTGTTGCACTTTTTACAAAGGAGGAAAAAGTAATTAATAAGCCACATTGCCTTAATCAACAGCAAATGAAAACCAGGAACATAAAGTTTGTCTTCAAATTCCAATTCCTTTGGTATATTTCTGTTTATAGAGATTCAAAAGATATAATCTAAAAAGGAATACAGTTTTTAATATTTGTATATAGTTCTATATATTTATAGTCTATTGTCAAAATAATTTTTCATAATTTTAAAATAGTTTTATATTTAATAGGAAAATATTTCTATAATAATAAGGTTCTGCAAAATCTGAACATCCTCAGTAGATTTCACTTTACAACTTTTGCATATCATTACAGACATATATGTGCACATTCTGTATGTGAATATATATACATTGTTATAATGACATATTTATATAAAGTTGTTTTACTATACTTACAATCATAAATAAACTGACTGTTCAGAGAAAAGTTCATGTTCCATTTCATCCATCCATTAATTCATTTAACCATTAATAAACTTAGCAAATATCCACTGAGCTTTTTGTGCAAGCCTTTATTAAAAAAGAATTAAAATTGGTGCTTTTCCTAAAAGGGATTGCAGTCCATTAAAGGAAATAGACAGCTGTACAATTAATTAGTATATAAGCAAAATAATTAAGACCAATTGACTTAAGCTAAAGGAGCACTACCATCCTTAAAATAAATGGAATTTAGGAAATTTGTATGCGGACTCTGCGATCAAACATAGGTCTTAAAAATGGGCACAGTTTCAAGGATATAGTAGACATTTAGAGCATTTAATTAGATTATGTAACTTAAGAAAATGTAGAAACAGGAAAGAAATATTGATAGAACTTCAGAGTCATAAAGCATGACTATCGTGTCAAATATATTATTAGGCTCTTTGGTAAAAGAGCTCTGGTGGCCTAGTGGTACAAAGCTGCACTGCAATCCCTAAGACATGAGGTTCAAATCCACCAGTTGCTCTGCAGGAGGATGGGCAATCTCCTCCTGTTTGATTAATTGCTTCTGAAAAATTGCTGGAGGGTCAACTCTGGGTCGGTTCCAACTTGATGGTAATTAATAACAATAATAGTAAAAGATGAAACTAGAGAAGCAGTTATATTCAGATTGCTGTTTTTATTTTATTTTATTTTTTATTTCCATTCTTTCTTGTGCATTTTCCTCCCTGTCCCCTTTTCCACCCAGTTCACTTTCTTTCTTCAGGAAAAAAGTTTTTTTCATTGTTGTACAGTTCCCCCCACCCCGGACCACTTTACTATACAACTATTATTCTAGACTCTTGTCATTCCAATAATACCTAATCATATATTCCTTCTATAAAGTTCTTTCCCTTGTCTGTGTCAATGTCATGCACATTATTTATACCCTCTTTTCTTAGTTCCCCTCCATATCAATCCTGTTCTATAAAGGTGGCATTATGCAGTCTTTTTGTGACTGAGCTTGTTACTTTTATTACGAGGTTTTGAGTCAGATAGGACTCATAATGACAATGAACAACAGATCTGAATCTTTCCTGATCCTTCACCATCCTCATCGTCTCCAATAAGCTTGGTCCAGTCATCCATCTGGTTAACAGTCTTCCCCTCTTTTTCTGAGCCTCCACCTTTCCCCAAATTATGTCCTTTTCTAAGGACTGGCCCCTACGGGCAACATGCTCAAAGTATGTGAGATGAAGTGACCCACCCTTTCCTCTAAGAAACACCCTGAATACACTGTTTTTCAAAACAGTCTTGCTTGTTCTTTTAGTAGTCCATAGGATAATCAGTACTCTTCTCCAGCACCAAAATTCAAAGGCATCATTTTTTTTTGAAAGGCATCATTTTTAACCCCTATTAGCTTTATTCATTGTTCAACATTTGGATATGTTATGAAGCAACTGAAAATAACATGGCTTGGGTCAAGAGCACTGTAATTTTTAAACTGATATTATTGTGTTCTCTAGAACTTTAGAGAATCCTTAAGAGAAGATTTTTCTAATATAGCATCTTGATTTATTGACTGCTGGTAATTATGAATGTTGATTGTGGATCCAAGTAAAATGAACTTGTTGACAACATCACTCTTTTGTACATCTATCATGATGTTGCCTATTAGTCCAGTGGTGACGATTTTTGTGTCCCTGAGGTTGAAAAGTAATCTATATTGAAGGATATAGTATTTGATCTTCTGCAACAAATGCTTAAATTCTTTTTTACATATGGCCACATCTGGACAAATCAGATCAGTGTGAATGTCTCTTTATGGCAACCATCTCTGACTAAGTACCCTATGTGCACCCATGCCTTGCACTGACAAAAACATAATGTATAGCAAGGCATACTATCCTAAGCTTCTCTGAAGCCTGTAAGAACTCTGTACCAGGTCTGGTTCTTCAATTTTCTTTTTTTTTTTCCATTCTTGACACCCCACACCAGAGGAAGTGAGACCTGAGTTTCTACTCACATCCTAGGGCTTCACTCACCAGAAAAAGGAGCAGAACCTCTCACCTGACTGCTCACTGAACTAAATTCTTCTGCTGGTCTGGAAAGCATACTGTCCTAGGCCAGACAGTGTATTTTCTCTTTCCTATCAAATATGTGCTTGTGTTTCACTCTATTTTACAAGAGTGACTTGCATAATTTTCTGAAAGAACTTGATGCAGAACATCAAAGTCTACAGCTTTTAATTATATCTCAACACCTAGAAGACCAATAGGCACTTTCCTAACAGATGGAGAAAAGATTGAACTTGTCAATTATTTCCTCCTGCTTGGATCCATAATCAACTTACAGTCAAGAAATCAAGAGATATGTTGGACTGGGAAAGGTTGTTGTTAAATACTTCTCCAAAATACTAAGAAGCAATGATGTCAGTTTAAAGATTTGAGTATGCCTGATTCTGACTGTGGGCTTTTCAATTGCTTGCTATGCATCTAAGAACTACACAATAAATAAGAATGACAGAAGAGGAATCAATGCTTTTGTAGAATAAACAAATACTTATGTCTTGGACAAAGTGTTCCATGGAGACAAAGATTACAAAGCTTCATCTCACATACTTTGAGCATGTCTTAGAAGGGGCTATTCCACTGAAAGGAAAACTATGCTAGGAAAGGGGGAGAGTCACTAAGGATGACCTTCAACAAGACGAATTGACACAGTGACTGCAGCAATAGGCTCAAGTATGTCAGAGTTGATGAAGATGGAATAAGATAGTTAGGGATTCTTATCTGTTGTTCATAGGGTTGATGTGAGTTGTATTTGACTCGACAGCACATATAACAGGATGCAAAAAGATGTGGAGGCAGTCTCATTAGTAAGAACAAAGCCAGGGGCAAATGGAATAAAAATTAGTTAAACTGTCACTATATGCAGATGATATGATTGTGTACACAGAAAACCCCAAGGACTCAACAAAAGAACTGTTAGAGCAGTGGACCAAATAGTAGAGTGTCAGGATACAAGATCAATATCCAAAAATCAATGGAATTCCTCTACAATAACAAAGAGAATTCAGAGAAGGAAGTCAACAAAGCAATATATTTACTTTAACCAACCATAAATTTAGATACTTGGGAATGAACCTAACTAGAGACACTTGTATAAAGAAAACTACAGAACAATTCTGTGAGACACGATAAAAAACCTAAACAAGTGGGAAAATGTTCTCTGTTCAGGGATAGAAAGACTCAGTTTAAGTAGTAATGGCTATTCCACCAATAGCAATGTACATGTTCAATTCAATCTAAATACAAATATTAAATTCATTTTACAAGGAGATCAAAAGGGAAATTATGAAGTTTATTTGAAGAGAAAAGAGGCCCTTTCTCCCCTTAAAGCAAAGCCCTTCATAAAACCAAAAATGAAGGGGAAAGCATAGCACTCCCTGGCTAATCAAAAGAGCATGATAATGATTTATAATGACATAGACCAATGGAATAGAGTCGAAAATACAGACATGGATCCATCTAAGTATGATCAATTCATATTCGACAAGGAAATAAAACTTATCAAATGGGGAAATGACAAACTCTTCAATAAATGGTGTTGACAAAACTGGACTGATACCTCCAAAAAGCTGAAATGGGATCCATATCTCACACCATACATAAAAATCAATTCAGATGGATCAGAGTCTTGGAGTAAATCCCAAAACTCTTAAGGTTCATAAGAAACAAACTGAGTCCAAGCTTAGAAGGCCTAGTCTGTGATATAAAGAGGCTGATAAATACAGCTAGAAATGCAGAAAGTAGAGAAAATAAAATGGATAAAAAAGAATTTATAAAGATTAATCTCTGATAAGAATGTGAATTCCAGAACATTTGATAATGCTAATGCAAAACCTATACTTGGACCAAGAGGCAGTCATCAGAACAGAGCAAGGAAAGACTGCATGGTGCAAAATTGGGAAGGGTATACACCATGGATGTGTCCTATCTGCATACCTTTTCAACCTGTATGCAGAACAGATTATCCAGGAAGCTGAGCTCTATGAGGAAAAGTGTGGCATCAGGATTGGTGGAAGATTCATCAACAATCTGCATTATGCAGATGACACAACCCTGCTTGCTGAAACTGAGGAGGACCTGAAGTACTTGCTGCAGAAGGTCAAGGACTGCAGCCTTCAATATGGATTAAGGCTCAATATCAAGAAGACAAAGATTCTCGCAACTGGACCAATTGACAGCATCAGGCTAGATGGTGAAGAGATTGATATTGTTCACAGCTTTAGTTTGCTTGGCTCCACAGTCAACACTGTTGGCACCAGTAACCAGGAAATTAAAAGACGCATTGTAATGGGAAACTCTACTGTTAAGGACCTCTCCAAAGTACTGAAGAGCAATGGTGTAAGTCTGGAGACTACAGGACATGGTCTTTGTAGTCACTTGCTATGCATCAGAGAACTGGACAATGACTAGGGAGGATAGAAGGAGAATTGATGCCTTTGAGTTGTTGTGCTGGAGATGAGTATTGAATGTACCATGGACTGCTAAGCAAACGAACAGGTTTGTCCTGGGGAGGGTTAGACCAGGTTGCTCCTTGGAGGCAAGGATTCTGAGGTTTTGTCTGACATACTTTGGACATGTTGCAAGGAGGGGCTGGTCATTGGAGAGAGGCGTCATGCTTGGGAGGGTGGAGGCATAGCGCAAGAGAGAAAGGCCCTCTATGAGGTGGATTGATTCAGTGACTGGGATAATTCAAGTGAGTGTGTCAGAGACAGTAAGATTGGCACAGGACAGAGTAGGGTTTGAGATTGTTGTACATAGGGTTGCTATGAGTCGCAAGTGACTTGATGGCACATAACAATAACAACTCATCAAAAACTTTTCCAACAGTGTGAAAAGAAAACATACCAAGTGGAGGGGGAAAACCCATTTGGCAACAGCATCTCAAACAAGGGTCTCAAAACAAAAGTTTACACATTACTACTGGGCCTCCACAAGAAAAAGACTGACACAATTATAAAATGTACAAAAAAAAAAAAACCCTTTTCACAAAAGACTTTTGGATGGCAAACAGACACATGAAAAAAATGCTCAAAATCACTGTCAGTAAGACAGATGCAAATCAAAACCACAAAGAGGTATCATCTCACAGGACAGCAAGCAAGAAATGTTGGGGAGGATGTGGACTGATAGGAACTGTCATACACTGTTGATAGGATTTTAAAATGGTGCAAACATTATGGAAGGCAGTTTGGTCTTTCCTCAAAAAGCTTAACAGAAATTTATGTGAACCCAGCTATTCAACGGCCATGAATATACCCCAAGGAAATTAGAAGTGAAACACAAATGGAGACTTGTACTCCAATATTTGTGGCAGCATTATTCACCATTGCAAGAACATGGAAACATCCCAAATGTCTAACCACAATTGAGTGTATTGAGAAATTGTAGTACAACATGATGGAATATTACAGAGCCCTCAGGAGCAATAATTTTGAAAATTACTCTCTAACTTGGGAAAGACTAGAGAGCACTATGCTGAGTGAACTAACTCAATCTCATAAACCCCAATACTACATAAGATCATGTTGTAAAAATATGAGGATAACTAAAACATGTATGGTGACCCAAGGGGGGAGGTAGTAGAGACAGAGGAATGAAGATGGGTAAGGGTAAAACAATAGGATTGAACTATTTGTTAGATGGAGGAAGGGGATAAAGGAAATGGGAAAGATCTTGTGGGGACCTGAAAAGATAGGGTAATGATGAACATAGTTCAATGGTGATTAATTATATAAAACACAATTAATGGAAATGATTGTATGAAGCACAATGTGAATGAAGAATATTGTAAAACACAATGCATATGAACTTTGTAAACAACCCAATATAAAATAAAAATCAAAAAGAGAAGTAAAACAAAAACCCAACTTAATTTTATTGATAAGTACCCAACAACAACAAACTTCATTTCTATTAAGTCAGAACCAACTCCTAACTTATCTTCTAGCAGGTTTTTAGAGAATATAAATTGCATGGGAAGTGATTGCCCATATTTCTCTCACAGAGCTGCTGGTGAATTTGTAAGGCCTCCTTTCACCAAGTCAAAGTTCCCTATTCACTCAGCTACCAGAGGCACTAAGTATAGTGGTGGGTGTTGTCCAATTCACTCTGATTCATATAGTGGCATACAGTAAGTCAAATCCTAGCCTAATTTTGTGTCATCCCCACAATCTCTGCTGTCTTTGTCACTATATCTGCAGTGGCTATGGCAACCGAACTAACTGAAGGTCTTCCTCCCTTTCCAACTATCAATCTTTCCAAATATAATATCTGCTTCCAAGAACTGGCTCATCTTAATAATGACCAAAGAATATGAAACAAAGTTTTATAATCCTTGCTTCCTAGAAGTACTTTGGCTTACACTTATTCCAATGGCAAGCACACATGATGTACTGGGTGTAAAGTCAGTACGCATGTGTATATATATAAATATACATATATACACATATTTATACACACGTGTATGAGCATTAAAAGAAATGTTTATATGAAACACAACGTGAATGAAGAATATTGTGAAACACAATACATACAAATTTTGTAAATAACCCAATATAAAATAAAAATTAAGATGAGGGAGAGAATAATTTAAAAGTGATATATGATAGGCTATTATGGTTATCACAAGAGTCCAGAATTAAGGTTGCATAGTGGAGTGTACTCAGGGTGGTGGGAGGGATGCAGGGGGATTGTATACCAAAGAAAGACTTTTACTTTTCAAAGAGAGGAGCGAACTGGGGTGGGGGTGGGGGGTTGGGCAGGGAGAAAAATGCAACAATGAATGAATGGAAATCCAAAATTTCTGTAAATGTTCATTAAAATTAATTTTAAAAATAAAATTTTTTAAGAAAGAGAAGTAAAAAAAAAACAACAACAAAAATGAGTATATATTTATGTGTGCCAGAAAGAGACAGAGAGAGAGATGAGTTATAATTGTTACTCAACTTACCTTAATTACCTTTATCCACAATAACTTATTCTATGGTTTGTGAATATTCTTTCAAAGTTGTATTCCAGGTTTTGAGAATTGTGTCTTTCTGGCTTTAATCCCAATTTTATCTTGAATTAGTGTAGTTTAAATATCAGTTTACATCTCTAATTTTGATGATGGAAAACATGGTATTTTCAAATGTTTCAAAGTTAGACAAAGAATAAGAAAGACCAAAGAATTGATGCTTTTAAAGTATGGTATTTACAGAGAGTATTGAACATACTGTGGACTGCCAAAAAAGTAAACAAAGCTGTCGTGAGATAAGTGATTCCAGGATGCTCCATAGAGGCAGTTGAGATATAAAACTACAGTCATGTTATCTTCACAGCAGCCAAAAAACAAGGGAAACACATGTTTTGTTTCCTTAGACAGTTTGATTTCTGTTCTTCTGGATAATCATAACAGTATTAGAATATTTTCTTCCATGTCTCTGTTAACTATGTGATACTTCTATCAACAATGTTATATTGTTATTGTGTGTCATCAAGTTGAAACTGACTCATAAATTGCCCTCTAGCTTGGTTTCAGAGACTGTAAATCACACGGAAGGATTTGCCCACCTTTCTCTCATGGAACACCTAGTAGATTCGAACTGTAGACTTTTGTTTTGCCAGTACAATTCCTTACTACTGAGCCACCAGAGCTCCCTTATCATTCTGTCTTCTTCAGCATGTTGTTGTTGGTGTTTTGTGCCACTGAGTTGCTTGCAACTAATAGCAACCCTATGTACAACAGCCCTAAACTCTGCTCAGTCCTGTGCCAATCACACTCTCTCTGATACACCCATTCTGTTTACCCCAGTGACTGAATCAATCGACCTCATAGAGGGTCTTCCCCTCCTGCACCATCCCTCCACCCTACCAAGCATGATGTCCCTCTCCAAGGACTGGTCCATCCTTGCAACATGTCCAAAAGTATGTTAGACTAAGCCTCAGGATCCTTGCCTCCAATGATTAGCCCAGTTTAACCCTCTCAAGGATGAATCTGCTTTCTTAGCAGTCCATGGTACATTCAATACTCCAGCACCACAGTTCAAAGGCATCAATTCTCCTTCTATACCCCCTAGTCATTGTACAGCTCTCTGACACATAGCAAGTAATTGCAAAGACCATGCCTGTATCAGATGCACCTTAGTCTCCAGAGAGACACCATTGTTATAACACAGTAGGGAGCAGCAGATGAAAAATTATCTACTTCAGAGGCATTGAATTTTCAGCAAATAATTGGTATTATTCAGTGATGGGGTCACTTACATCGTGGTTAGAACAAAGAATAAGGTAAAATTCATTATTGAGTCAGTTTTTCTCAAACACTTGTCCTTGGGTGAGATGACCAGGGAACTTCCTTTACACACACCTTGTAATGCAGAAAGAAAGACATGAAGATTCTCTAAATACAGAGGGGGACATATACTGGAGATGTCACACATAGTGGAGCGCTAAGTAAAGTAGAAGCTGCCTTTGCTATAATAAATTAGCCAAACCATCTGTTAACAAGGATGGTATCTTCATTCATGTGCAAATAGCAGAGCTATCCTGTGAACAGAGTACATAATCTTTAAAAAAAATTTCTTCTAACCTACCTACAATATAATTTTTCAATTCTGCTTTTGCTGATTAATGATAAAGCAGGTTAAAAGTCATCAGGAAAAATGGCCTCCCCTGATGTGCATGCTTAATACAATTGAGTATTCATGGAGAAGGTGAGAAGCTAAGCTCATACTGAGGAAGCACCTGCTTTCCTTCAAACACATAATATAAGACTTAAGCAAGTAAACTTGATATCCAGGATGACTTTGATAAAGAATCCAAAGCAAGAAAGTGCTAACAAGGGAAAACAGTAACACCGAAATTGCAGGATTCCTTTCTAGGCAAGTGTTGGATGTGCAAAGTAATTCCACGCTCAAATAATGGCAAAGTACCATTGGTGCTTTACATGTAAATAAAGTCATTAGTGTCTCTCAAAAAAATTTCCCCACAATAAAAAGAAAATAATATTTTGTGTTAAGATGTTATGACATCCTTTCTCCACCACTTCTCCATAGCTCAGCTTCCTCTACTGCACTCCCTTTCCCCAGGGGCAGACCCCCAAATCCCTGCATATGACCAGCAGCAACAGTGTTTCTGTACTTCTGAGAGCAGCAGGTTCTAGCTCTGATTAGGGAGATGGTTTGCTGATCATTTAGTGGAAAGACAGACAGTGCCTATACGTCAGGCATAGTAAATATGAATTTGGTAGACATAGTATTTATTCTAGGGTACTCTTCAGATGACTTCCCAACCTGGATTCTAGCCCCATACTTGTGCCCAAAGGCTTTGAAGATAGGAGGCTGAATAAAATCAATTCAAACTCAAAGATGAATAAATATTCCACCCCAATTCTCACCAGAATCAGAAGATAAACCTCAACAACAATAAAGAGAGAGAGAGCTCTGTTCACCTAGTGGATAGACCAAACCAAATGTGGTTGATTTAAATCTGTGCCTTCGGGCCTGGTTTTAATTGGTTTTGGTCAAACTTTTTTCTATAGCACTAGTCTGTCCATTTGCCATACAGAGGTAACTCATGGTTGTTATGATGCTAAACACTGTGACACTGATGTAACAAATGTGATAGTGGTTACCCATAGTGGACAGTGTTTGGTGGAGCTCCCTGATTAAAACAAGTTTGGAAACAGGAGTGGCAACTACTTCTGAAATAACTTGCCTCCGGTCACTCTATGAACTTAGAGAAACAATGAAAGTTATACAAGTGTTCAGGTCTTTCATTCATAGGGTCGCACTAAACAACAACAACAGGGTGCTCTGGTGCCAAGAGGTAAATAAGGAGCTGTACTGCAATCTCGAAAGCATGAGTTTCAAATCTACCAGCTGCTCTATGGGAGAAAGATAGACAACACCCTCCCTTACTATTAAACTGTCTTCCTCCCTTGCTATTAAACTGCTTCTGAAAACCTACTTGAGGGTCAGCTGTGGGTCAGTTTCAGTTCCATGGCACACAACAACTGTTTATTCGGAATGTGGATTTGTTACTTATTCTCAGTGTTGATTTTATGTATCATGTGCAATTATCAAATAAAGAGTGTGTGTTATAGTAACTAAGAAACCCGAATGATATGTTAGGTCTGTAACAGAATTAAAAGGTAGATTAAAAACAAATCTTTTACATCTGTACCACTTGGGGCAGGGAGTGGAATGGGTGGAGTAAAAATTAGATGACTAATTTTGTAGTATTTTATAAGAAAAGCAAATCATTAAGTGATTATTAATAAGGTTGAAGAAAAACAAAACAAATTGAGACAGCTGCAACTATATGAACTGGCTTCCTATTAAACTTAAGCCCCTCACTCTATAATTATATGCTTAAAATAAAAAGTAAAATGAATAGGTAAAACAGCATTTTAAAAAGGATCAATTCCCCCTCCTTTTAATAAAGTCTAATCTTTAGAATTGCTTTGAGAACAATGCTGATTGGTCTAAAGAACATTACAGAGAATATAGCTTCAAAACAGAGAAAAATTTGAGGAATTGACACAATCCACCCCAAAGTAAAATGTCTCCTATTTGACTAAATGATGAAGGGAAACTCAGATGTACTGCGGACTTCTACAGCATCAGTGAATATGCCCTGTAGGAGAAATCTCCATCATATCTACAAAGGACACATGCATAACAACTTATTATCTTTTTACCACTACTGCCTTAAACAGAACCTAGCATCTTTTAAATGGTTAGGACCAAACTGTGTAGATCATAATAAATCATGGATAATATTACAAATAGTGGGAATTCAAAAACACTTAATTGTATCCATACAAACTAAAATATACACCAAGAAGTGGGTGTTTAAAAAGAACAAGTGAACACTGCAGGATTTAAAATGAAAAAAGATGTGTATCAGGGTTGTAGCATTTCTTTTTCCCTATTTAAAATGTATGCAAATAATATGAGTAACTGGATTCTATAAAGAAGAATTTAACATTAGAATTGGAAGACTCATTAAACAACCTACATTACACAGATGGCACAGTCTTGCTTGTAGAAAGGGGAGACTTGAAGCACTTAAAGTAGAAAATCAATATGGTTGCCAATATAGATTACATTGCAACATCAAGAAAATTAAAATCCTCATTCCTGGACCAATAGACAACATTATGACAGGTGGTGAAAAGATTGAAACTGTCAATGATTTTATTTTACTTGGATCCACAATAAACATCTTTGATACCAGCAATCAACAAATCAAAAGAAGTGTTGCGGTAAAAAAATCTATTGTGAAAGGTTTCTTTAAAGTGATAAAGAGCAAAGATACCAGTTTAAATAACAAACTGTGTCTTCTCCAAGTCACTCTATTTTCAATTGTTCCTTATGCATCTGAAAGTTGGATAGCGAATGTGGAAGACCAAAGAAAATTTGAAGCCTTTGAATTGTGGTGTGGTGAAGAGTACTATCTCCTGGACTGCTGAAAGAACAAACAAGTCTCTGTTGGAGGAAGTGCAACCTGGGGCACTCATTAGAGGCAAGGATCATAAAACTTCATCTTACTTGTTCTGAACATGTTGTGAGAAAAAAGACTTCATGCTGGGAAAAGTGGAGGATCAGAGATAGAGAGGAAGACCAATACGATTAACTGACACTTTGCCTGCAGCAGTAGGCTTGAACAGGTCAAGATCCTGATGATGATATGAATAGACCAAGATTCTCATCCAATTTTCATAGGATAGCTAGGATTTGTAGTGGGTTCTAGGGTACCAATGAGACAGGTGGTGAGACATGAGTTAATTAAAGCTAAAAATACCTCCTTGTGTACACACACACGCACACACAATTGCCATCAAGCTGACTCAAATTTGGAATGGCTCTGAATGCCAAAAAGAACTGTGTTTCATAGGATTGTTAATGACTGACTGAAAATCTCCACATCTTCTTTCCAAGGCTCATTTCAATACATTCTAACTACCAACCTTATTGTTGGTTACCACTCAAATACAGATACACCACTCAGGGGCTTTTACAGCAAAATGTACACACAGACACCTTTCCACAAGACCCTTCCCAAATTTGGTCTCTCATGTCACAAAAGAAGAAACCAAGCTTGTCAGCAGAATGACCACAACATAAATTAGTTTTGCATATGTTGTTGTTATGTGCCGTTGAGTCGCCTGAGACTCATAGAGACCCTATGTACAACAGCCCTAAACTCCGCTCTGTCCTGGGCCAATCACACTGTCTCTGAC
>NW_006399916.1:1958650-1959744 GCF_000299155.1 Elephantulus edwardii
AGTTTCCACACTCAGTTGGGTCGCCCTTCTTTGGGATGGGAACAAATATAGATCTCTTCCAGTCAGTTGGCCAAGTGGTTGTTTTCCAGATTTCTTGGCACAACTTGGTGAGCACATCCACGGAAGCATCTGTTAGCTGAAATATGTCAATTGGTATACCATCTATTCCGGGGGTGCATAAAAAAATGACTCATAGAAACCCTATAAACAAAAGGCCTGAACACTTGTATGACTTTCATCACTTCTCCAAGTCCATAGGGTTACCAGAGGCAAGCTATTTCAGAAGTGGATGCCACTCCCAAACACTGTCTACCACGGGTATACATTATAGCATTTGATGCATCAGTGTCACAGTATTCAGCATCACAGCAACTATGAGCTACCTCTGTACAGCAAAAGGACAGACCAGTGCTATACCAATTGGAAGAGTGTTTGGCCAAAAATAATTAAAACCAATCCTGAGGGCTGCAATTGGCAACAATGTGATAGATGGAGAAGTGACTGAGATTATTAACTATTTCATCTCTCCTGTTGCCATAATCAACACTCTTGGCACTAGCAGTCAGGAAATCAAAAGACTAATTGCTGTCAGAGACCTCTCCAAAGTGCTAAAGAGGAATGGTGTCAGTCTAGCGACTGAGATGTGCCTGATCCAGGCCATGTTGTTGTTGTTGTTATGTGCCCTCGAGTCACTTGCGACTCTTAGCGACCCTATGTAAAGCCCTAAACTCTGTTCTGTCCTGTGCCAATCGCACTGTCTCTGACACTCCCATCCCGATTATTCCAGTCACTGAATCAATCCACCTCATGGAGGGCCTTCACCTCCTGCACTGTCCCTCCACCCTCCCAAGCATGATGTCCTTCTCCAAGGGCCGGTCTCCCCTAACAACATGTCCGAAGTATGTTAGATGGAGCCTCAGAATCCTTGCCTCCAAGGAGCCACCCGGTTTAACCCTTTCCAGGACGAATCTGTTTCTTTTCCTAGCAGTCCATTGTATTCACAATACTCTTCTCCAGCACCACAGCTCAAAGGCATCAATTCTCCTTCTATCCTCCTTGGTCATTGTCCAACTCTCTGATGCATAACAAGTGAT
>NW_006399916.1:1959844-1968822 GCF_000299155.1 Elephantulus edwardii
TGATTCCTATGCATGCCATCAGGTGAAATCCAGGTATATAACCTGCGTTTATGCCTCTTAAAAAATGTATTTGCTATGAATAAGCCATTGATTGTGCAAAATTCGATCATTCTCTCTCCAGCTCCATTTCTGTCACCGAGTCCATGTTTTCCAACTACTGAATCTCCCTCTTTGTTTCCAACTACTGAATCTTCCTCTTTGTTCCCTCTTTTGCATTCAGTGTGTTTTTACAGAAAGGAAAAAAAAGGAAAGAAAGAAACTCTTTCAGGAGGCAAGCTGAAAGACACTGTTTGAGGAAAACTTACGTATATGAAAATGAACAATATTGTATCCAGAAGCAATGGTCTGTATTCACTCTTGGGTCTGCAATGGCATCCAGCAGGAAAGGTGGTCATAGATGCCCAGAGGACATGTTTCCAGATTCATTCTAACTAGGTAAAAAGAAAATGATATTCCAAAACCAGGAGGCAAATGGTGCCTCACAATGCAATAAGCTACAAACGAGTCAATAAGAGAGTGAGAGGAGAAAACAATACACTTGAATGTTGTTAAAGATTTGTTGTGTCATTGAATCACCTCCAACGCATAGCAATCTAATGTACAATAGCTATCTCCTGCTCTATCCTGTGCCAATCTTATTGTCTCTGATAGACTTACCCCATTACGCCAGTCACTGAATCAATCAATCTCATCTAGCGTCTTCCTTTCCTGCATTGTCCCTCCACCTTCTCAAGCACTATGTCCCTCTGCAAAAACTAGTCCCTCCTTGCAACATGTCCAAAGTGTGTCAGATGAAGCTTCAGAATCTTTGCCTCCAAGAAGCAGTCTGGTCTCACCCTAGCATCAATACTCATCTCCAGCACCACAACACAATGCCATCAATCATCCTTAATCACTGTCCAGCTTTCTAATGCATAGCAAGTAATTACAAAGACTATGGCCTGAATCAGGTGCACCTTAGTCTCCAAACTGACATCATTGCTCCTCAGTACTTTGGAGAGGTCTCTGACAACAGACCTTCCCATTGAAATTTGTCTTTTAATATCCTGGCTACTGGTACCAAAAGTGTTGATTGTGGAGCCAAGCAAACTGAAGCTGTTAATAATCTCAATCTACATAACCATCTCAGCCCAATTCAGCTCTAACTTAATTTGACTCAGAATCAGCCATTTTTAGGGTGTTTGTGACTTTGCATGCATGTCTTTAGTTATTTGAGGTCTTTTCCCTTTCCATGGAAAGTCAGAGATTACTGTTTTTACTTTTGTTAAAAAGTGCTATTTTTTTAAATTAAGACCTCATTGTATACATAGGCAGCTGTGTAGAATTGACATTCTCGCAGTTTTAAGTCTTCCAGTTCATTAGCATTTGACTTCTTCCCCATCTCAAACCCCCGTGTATGTGAGCATCTCTTAGTTTCTTACAGTGATGTTTTATACTGTTCCTTATAGAAACAGTTTCACATCTCTACTTAGATTTATTCCTAGGATTTTATCATTTTAGGAACATTGTCAATGGTATTATTTGTTGGTGTTTTCTTTTCAGAGTTTTCTCATTAGGGCTGTTAGCTATTATGTGCTATCAAGTTAAGTATGACTCATAGTGATCCTATGAATAATAACCCTGAACCCTGACCTATCCTGAACCTATCTCACCACCTGTGGTGCACCAGCCCCATTGCTACAGACATTGTGTCAGTCCATCTCATCTGGGGTCTTCTCTCCTATGCTGACCCTCTACCCTTTCAAGTATGATATCCTTCTCCAAGGACTGGACCCTCCTGATGACATGCTCAAAATATGAGATGGAACATCAAAATACTTGCCTCCAAAGAGCAGTTTGGTTTCTTTGTAAGACAGACTTGTTAGTTCTCTTGGCAGTTCATGATATATTCAATATTCTTCTCCAACACCACAACGCAAAAACATTGATTCTTCTTCTGTTACCTTTATTCATTGTTCAGCTTTCAGTCGTGTAACAAGCAATTGAGAAGACCATGGCCTGGACCATTCACATCTTAGTCTCTAGAATAACATCATTGCTCTATAGTACTCTGGAGAGGTACCCAACAGCAGATTTTACCAATGCAACTTGTCTTTTCATTTCTTGACTGCTGTTGTTGAGTGTTGGCTGCTCATTAGAGAAATCCAAATAAGCTTATGTGTTGATCTTGTACCTTGCCACTTTGCTGAATAATTCTATTAGTTACAGTAATTTTCTAATGGAATCACTAGGATTTCCTACATACAGGATCATGTCTTTTTAGTTAGTATTTTAGATAGTCTCTGGTTTTCTTTCTTTTTTGCCTTGTTGTTCTGGCTAGAACTTCCAGCACAAGATTGAAGAAATGTGGTGATAAAGACATTCTTCTTATTCTCATTCTCAAGATAAATGCTTTCTATCTCTCTGTGTTGAGAATAGCAATAGCTATTGTCTTTGCAACTATGTCCTTGTTATGTTAATGAGTTTTCTTTCTGTTTCTATCCACACTAGCATAATCACTGAAAAGTTGAACTGCTAACTCAAAGGCCTGTCTGGTGGTTTGCATCTACCAGAGGTTCTGTAGGAGAAAGATGGCCAATCTCCTCCCAAGCCGTGTACAGCCTCCTGAAAACCTGCTGGAGGGTCAGGTCCAACAATGATTGAGAGTTAATTATGATATGTGTCCTTTTGTGTAGCACTCTTCCCTTGGCTGTAGACAAGATCTATTATTGGCTTCTGAATAAGAGAACACTGCTAAGAAGATGTAAGGTAGGTTTATGATAAATTGTTTAAGATGGTGACTTCTGTCCTATGAGCTGACACTCTAGAGTCATTCCAACTTATACAATTTAATGAAGCAAGCAGCCAAGTTGCAAAGGCCGTAATGCAATTAATTGGTACTGACCTCTGCCCACCAAGCATCAAGGAATTGTGGTCCCCAGCACAATAACCTGTAAGGAAATGGATCCTGGCCACACTCAATTGACCTTCTGTGCAGATGTTTCACCAAATGAGTTTTCATATGAGATCCCTGGTCTGGCCAACCACTTTAATGAGGTAGGTGAGAGACCCTGTAACAAGATGAGCTGTGTCTGGGTTCCCAACTTACAGAAACTGAGATAATAAACTCATATTGTTTAATACTAAGTGTGTGGTTTTGTTACATAGCAATAGAAAATTAATACACTCCCTGTAGTTGGTAGATATTGCATTAGAGCCTTGAGCCTAAAGCCTAAAGCTAAGAATATGTGATTTGCACAGAGCTGGAGCCTGACAGTACTTGACAGTACTTTGAGATTTGACTTAAGTCCAGGCATCATGTTAAATCCTCTGTGCCTTCTCCAAGCTTTCAAACTGCCAAAGAAGTCACAGTATTGACAGAATTACCCAAGAAAGTACTAGCCCTCTTCTCAGGAAGAAAAAAGTTCATTAAACATTCACACAAAGAACTAAAGAACATGCCTCATCATAGCTATCTTAGAACAAAGACAATACTGTAGGGACACTAACATTCAGTTTTTCTTGAAGTTTACACCTTTTGTCTGGCCAAAGAGAAACCTCTTGATGAAGGTAAGTGGACTCTAATATACTTTCCTGACCAGTTGTCACTGGGACCTGTGTCAAAGACAACTTTGTTGCTGCTTTTGAGTGCCACACTGAGCTGAGTAGAACTCATAGCAGAAACCTGCCCTATCCTATGCCATCATCATAACTCAGGTCACTATTTTGTAAATCAACAGGGTAGTGAAATGATGTTTAACACTTAACTGATGTTTTAAAATTAATATATACTGCTGAATTTGTAACAAACTTTGAACATAGGTTTATATTGCTATAATCACACGTTCTCCACTGTCTTTTCTCTTTATTGCATTAGCTGTAAAAAAAATATTTCTCTTCACCATGGTAATTACTGTGGTATGCTTCCCATAAGCCGGTACCTATGGCTTGGAATCTGTGAGGGATGCCCACATAGAAAGTGATCCATTGTCTGCCTGTGCTTGTTTCTGGGAGCAATGTCTTGAAATTGAGGCTATGTGTGTGTATCTCTGTGTGTTAGAAAATAAGATACTTTAAAAAAAAACATTTGTCTTCTGACAAGAAGAGTATTGTGTGCTATTGAGTCAATTTTGACTCCCTGTAACCCCATGTTACAGAGTAGAACAGTCTCATAGGGTTGAAAGGATCTCATGCCTATGGGATAGAGCATCAGATATTCCCTTGCAGCTGTATGGATGAGTACACTTTTGTAACTATGTTTCCTTTCAGGGAGCTAGGTAGTTTTAGCAAAATAGTTTAATAACATTATAGGTCAACAGAACTATTTTGACCTTATTAAACTTAGAAGAGTCTTCCCTAGGACTGACTCTGGTGATGTCTGAAGGGAATGAGGCATTGAAGTCTGACTCCATCTTTCACACTCCCATCTACAGGCCTACACCCCCACCACATTTACTTTGGTTCCTCTAATCTTGTCTCAGAGGTCTGGTAGCTTGGTGGCAAGAAGCTGCACTGCAATCCTGAAGACACATGATTCAAGGCCACAAGTTGCTCCAAGAGAGAAGGATGTGCAATCTCCTCCCATGTGATTAATTGCCTCTGAAAAGTCAGCTGTGGGTTAGTTCTGAAGCAATAATACAAACAATAACAACAGCAACATATTGCACTTTCTTTTCCAAACAAAAAAGTAGTAAGAGTTGAGACTTCTCCTTCAGAATACAGAGGGAAACCTTGATTATCAGAAGCTGGCAAGCACCTACAAATGACTGTTTAAAAATAACACATTTTCTGGATTATGTACCCTGAGATCTATTTTCCCAGGGTCTTAAAAATGCTTTTCCCAACATTATCTTTATGCTGTCTTGTATCACCTTTATTGATATTAGCTTATCCATATTTAAGAGATGTATAAAAAGTCAGATTCAAAGTGCAGTAGGAAGTCCAAGGCCACATAGCGAGCATCCCTTCCAAGAATATAAAACCTCCAAGAGTCAGGCAAGGAGGGTGTTTTCTTTTTTCATATAAACAAGAACTAGTCAGGCAAGTGACAGCTCAGAAACACTATCATCTGCAAGTGTCTCCTGCCTCTCTCTCTCTCAAGTCTTTGCATAGCCATTTAAGTGGCAGCCCATGAATTATACATCAGTGGCATCCTGCTGTGTGCTGAACACACTCAAACTTGACACAGTGGTGCCATTTGAATTCATTGTTTTGATTGTCTCCTCCCTCAGCATTTTCCTACTTAGTTTCTGAAACATGTGGTCCTTGCCTTTGTGAACTTCCCCAAGCCCTCGTCCTAGAAAGTTAAAGGTGGAGAGAAAATTCTGCCCACCTTCCATGATTACTCTGTGTTCTAGTTATAACTTAGTGAAAAGAAAGCAATTGAGAGCTTTGCTATCAATACCTTTGGACAGGGCACCTTATGTCTCTCTAATTAAGTAAACCCTTCACACCACAGACAGGACAGCAAAGCTGCTGGTTCTCAAGCTCTGCACTGCTTTGAAAACCTCCAGTTGACTCAGCTGTCAGGACAGATGGGACAACTCAAGGAATAGCTGTCAGGGATCATCCCTATTCTTACAAGTCCAGCAATTCCTCAAGCATATATTTTTTTTATGACTGATGTATTTCTTATTTCATTTTCATATAGTGACTTTTCAAAAATGAATAAAAATTTTATATTATACTGGTTTATTTACTTTATATGCATTGTTTTCCAAACAAGACTTTTCCCATTTCCTTGACCCCCTTCCCCCATCAAATTGTGCGACCCTATGATTAACCCACACACTTCCCCTATCTATTCTCACCCCTCTACACCATCTTCTCCCAATGGTGATTTTTATTCATTTTACTCAGCTTATTTTTACCCCATTATTAAAATCACAGGCAGAGCAAATAAACTGCAGAACAGCATCTTGTATGCACAGAGATACTAATATGCCTAAAAGATATCAGCATTTTATTTTCAAAAGTAAGTTATAAAGAAAATACATGCCATAAAATTATGAGATTTAGTCCACAGATTCAGAGTTATTTTGACATATGAAATCAATTTATATAACCACGTATAGAGAAGAAATACACACGTCAAATTGTCAAAGATGCAGAAAGCTCATTTTTAAAAATCCAATATGTATTTCAATTTTATAAAAATATTCTAAAAATAAAAAAGAATTACTATGTCACAAAGAAGATATGAATAGCTAATAAGCATATGAAGAGATGTGTAAAATTATTAGTCAATAAAGAAAAACTAAAATCCATTGCCATCCCGTGAATTCCAACTTATTGTGACTAAGATTTCTGAGGCCATAACTTTTAATAGGAGTAGACTGTCCATCTTTCATCTCCAGATAGGTTGATGGGTTGAACCAATGACCTTTACATAAGTAGCCCAATAGATAAAGCATTCTACAACCAGGGCTCTTTTATTAGTCAATAGTTGTATACCTTCAACTCAGAACCATCATATAACTGACTCTTCAGTGCGTTTTCAGAGACTATAAATTGCACAGGAGGAAACTGTCCATCATTCGCCCAAGGAGCAAATGGTGGATTTGAACCATATACCTTTGGTATAGTAGTACGGCTTATTATCAGTAGGCCATCAGAACTCACTTTTTAGTCAATAAACACAAATTGAAAGCCCAAGGACATAACCTTGTTCTCATTGTTAAAACACAAAACTCATTACTGTTCAGACATAACTGACGTATTGCTGACCCTTCAGTGGGTTTACAGAGGCAATAAATTACACAGGAGGAGATTCAAACCAATCACCTTTGGGTTGAGAGCTCAACTCCCTATCCACTAAGACACAGAAGTTCTTTCTATTACAGAGGCTCTAATAAACAGATAATATTAAGCACTAGCAAGTATGTGGATAAACTGTTTCTAATGCATTCTTAGTAAAAGTGTAATAATGCAACTGCTTGGAAAACAATTTGACAGGTTTGTTTGTGGTGTGTGTGTGTGTGTGTGTGTGTGTGTGTGTGTGTGTGTGTGTGTGTTTTAATAGTTAAGTACAAATTTATCATGAAACTTAAAAATGTACCCAAAGGAAATAAAAATTGTGACAAAATACATATTAAAGTTCCTAACAGAATTATTCATAGCACCCAAAGGCTTAGAAACATCCAAATATTTATAAAGTATTTAGTGAATCAATAAACACAACGTGATAGATAATGTGGTGTATCTTGGGATGCTATTCAACAATCTAAAGAAATTAGATACATACTACAACATGGAAGGGTTTGGTGAAATAAATCAACTGAGAAATATTAAATATTATATGCCTCTATTTTGATGAAAAAAAAATCTCAGCATTGTAAGTTTATATATAAAGGAACTCAGCACTCTGAGCTACAGGTGAGTTGGAACTTTGGAGGGAGAACTTTGAGGGGTGGATAAAGTGTCCTAAAACTGGACAGTGACGATGAGCTTTGTAACTGCACTGCAAAGTAAAAAGAATTGGTAGTATGACACTGTGAAAACCGAATGGAGTTTTACCCTATGTCAGTGGAGGCTAAGGAATGGCCAGTGTGGAAAGAAAGCTAGCTTTTCATACTGTTCTTACAGTTCAGAAAGTGACACAGAAATCTTCAACTTACCTTATTAAAATACATATTTACCAATCATGAATTTATCTAAAAACAATAATGTTTCAATTACATTGATATGTTAAGATTTGCTGTTTCTAACATCTTTGAATTATAGTTGTTATTACATGCCATCAAGTCACCTGTGACTAGTAAGGACCCTATACATAATAGCTCTCAACTCTGCCCTGCCCTAAGCCAATCTCACTAACTCTAGCACACCTACCCCCATTACCTCAGTTACTGTATCAATCCATCTCATCCAAGATCATCTTCTCCTGTCTTGGCCCTCCACCTTTCCAAGCATGATGTCCTTCTCTAAGAATTGGTCCCTCCTGGCCCCATGCCCAAAGTATGTGAGACAGAGCTTCAAAATCCTAGTCTACACACAGAAATTTGGTTTTACCCTCTCCAAGACAGATCCATTCGTTCTCCTGGTGGTCCATGGTATGTTCAAAACTCTTCTCAAGTACAACTCAAAGGCATCGATGATTCTTCTGTCAGCCTTAGTCATTGTTCAGTTCTCTGATGCATAGCAAGTAATTATGAAGATCATGGCTTGTATCAGACACACCTTAGTCTGTAGATTGACATCATTGCTCTTCAGCACGCAGAAAGGTCCCTGACAACAGATTTCCTCAACATAATTCATCTTTTGATTTCCTGACTGCTGGTACCAGAGTGTTCATTGTGGATCCAAACAAGCTGAAAGTTTTAAGTCTCAATCTCTTCTCTATCTTGATGCTGCTAAATGGCCTAGTGGTGAGAAAACTGTGTTCTTGATGTCCAGCTTCAATCCATACTGAAGACTCCAGTCTTTGACCTTCTGTAGCAAATCCTTTGGGTACTCCTCAGTTTTGGCAAGCAAAGTTGTGTCATATGTATAATGCAGGATGTTGATAAGTCTTCCTCCAATCCTGATGCCACATTCCTCTTCATAAGGTCCAGCCTCCTGAGTGATAATTCACACCAGCAGAGCAATAGATCAATAAATGATATGTACATATTATGAAATGTTACTCAGCCATTCAAAGAAAAGTTCTAATTTATGTATTGACATGGAGGAACTTGGGGAACATTATGCTGAGCAAAAAAGACATACTACGTGACAAACATTTTATGATCCTATTTATATGAAATGTCTAAATTAGGAAAATGCATAGAAAGAAAATATATAAAAAAATGACCAGAGACTTGTGGGAACGTAAAATGGGACCTATTGCTGAGCGTTTCCCAGGTTCTATCTGGAGGGATATACAACTTTTGGAAAGGAATACTAGTAATAGTTTGTACATTTTCAAATAGCTAAAATAGACAAGTTTCCTGCTACATATTTTACAAATTATATTACTATATGTAACAGATTTGTCATATATTTATGAAAAATATTTAATA
>NW_006399916.1:1968922-1970345 GCF_000299155.1 Elephantulus edwardii
CAGACTTTCCCATGGCAATGCGCCTTTTCATTTTCTGGCTGCTGATGCCAAGACTGTTGACTGTGGAGCCTAGCAAACTAAAGCTGTGTACAATCTCAATCTCTTCACCATCCATCCTGATGCTGCCAATTGGTCCAGAGGTTAGAATCTTCGTCTTCTTGACATTGAGCCTCAATCCATATTGTAGGTTGCAGTCCTTGACACTCTGCAGCAGGCGCTTCAGGTCCTCCTCAGTTTCAGCAAGCAGGGTTGTGTCATCCACATAACGCAGATTGTTGATAAATCGTCCACCAATCTTGCATATAAAATAGAAAAAAATGTTCTCTTAAGTCTGAAGAACAAAAATGTGGTAATATGAACACTAAATAGAAGACTATTTCTGTAAAATGAAGGCAGGGAGGTTAGCTACCTAATGTAATCAATCTGCAAGGCTCCACTAATGACATTCAAATGTAACGCTTTTCAAACTCAAAGTTTTCCTCTCAAACAATGTTCTCCACAGGATTTTAAGGCTCTATTGTGCAATGAATTAAGAATCAAAGGTTGACATCTTCATACTTGCCTGTCTGTAAAACAGTCCTTTCTCTCTGGAGCAGTAATTACAGAAAACTTCGCTGTTTTTGAACTGAGAGAAAGACAGAGGTAATAGAAAATAAAGGAGGGGGGAAAGTTAATACTTCATTATATCATTCCCCCCATAACCACAAGATTTATCATTGTAATAACAATTTAAACACACTGACAAGAGCACTTCTGATGGAATCAGAGGAAGGGGCAGGCGAACTAGGTCAGAGTAGTTTGAAGAATGTGTGTGTGGTAATGAGAACAATAGCATACACATAGTTAGGAACATTTTCCTAATAAAAGGCAATAAAGACACAAAGGAGAACATATTTATATGGAATCATATTCAGAATGTGGCAGAAGTGACAATATTATTTAAAATAGATTTACAAGTGGCTAAAACCCCTCTGTGTATGCAGCTTCTGTTACAAAATTATTTCCAGTTAGTTTTTAAAACATTAATTTAATACACTGCATGGTTCTAGAGTGTGTTTTGTCGCCTTATAAGTTTAACTAAAGCCTTAATAGATTGATCAACTTCGGGGTTCTCTATTCTGTTGCATTGATCAGTGTGGCTGTAATTTTAACAGTATCAGGCTGTGTGAACTACTGTTACTATATATTAAATTCTGAGATTTGGAAGTGTGTGGTGACTTACTTTGTTTTTATTTTATACTTTGAGTATAGGTATACTTGGATACACTTGTTTGGAGAGAGAGAGAGAAATAGTTATTGTTGTTATGTGCCGTGAGTCGCTTGCGACTCATAGGGAACCTATGTACAACAGCCCTAAACTCCGCTCTGTCCTGTGCCAATCGCACTGTCTCTGACACTCCCATCCCAATTATGCCAGTCACTG
>NW_006399916.1:1973833-1975250 GCF_000299155.1 Elephantulus edwardii
AAATTTATAATAAAATTTAAAAAAACAAATTCAAAAGTGGTCAAAGATTTTTTTAACAAATCAAAGTTTTTATTTGCATGACCAATTTCTCATTTGCATTTTTGCAACCTAACACCATTTAAGAGGCATAAGCTTTGTTGCACAGGGAATAAAAGCTGCAGCTGCACACTCCCTTCAACAGGCACTCCCACAACACCTGACAGGAAACAGGCAGCAATGACAACACCACAGTCAGAGTCACTAAATTCCACCTTTCAACAATGTTCTTGGCAGTGTCTGTAGGGTTCAGTTGAAGTGAGGGTAAACGTCTAAAACAGGGATAATTCCCCCCCCTCCGTTTTATAATGTTGGTGGCTTTAATCCATATTTCTTTGCAGTTTTTGTGTAGGCAAGGACAGCATCACAAGTGAACACAGATGAGCCATCTCCATTTCTGATTTGGCCAGGTTGATAACTTTGTTGAACATGTTAATGTCTTTCTCCATGTTTCCTCTTTGCACTTCTTTAATTCCCCTGGTTTCACATGCAAATTCACATTTGTTATCAATTTCAATAGCCTTGCTGATAAGCTCCAGACATTTATCCAGATCTTGTTTCCACTGAAGTTGAAGTAATCTTTTATGAACATATGTTGTGGCATTATCTGGTTCCAAATCAATACATTTATCATACATTTAATCAGCTTTACCAAACTGTTGTTGATCTGTTAATGCCTGAGCATACAGGGCATAGCCTTCAGCACATCTTGGGAATTTCTTCATGACTTCTTCAAAACCTTTCAATGCTGCTTGAATTTGTGAAGAATTGTTTCCTGTGTGTGACGATACAGTACAAAGTATTTCTGAGCTTGTGCCAAAGCAGACTTGAGCTTTAGTCTGATGCGTTCATCAGAGTCTGCCACTGCTTCTTCAACATGGTCAAGAAGTATTTTCAGCTGTCCTCAGTGATTATAAACATCTGCATTCTGAGGATGAATATTAGCAGCCATGTCAAAATCCTGGGTGGACCACAAAGGCTCCTGCTGTCGGCTCAAGGATTATTTTTAAAGAGCATTCTTGATTTTTGCTTTGGTTTTTCATTAATTTCAGAAATAGAAATGTTGGAAAATATCATGATACATCTTATTAATAAATTTACTACTTCTATGCTTTCTAAATGTTCTGTGAATTTTATGTAGAAAACATCATATTCATTTCTAGCTTATACACATTCACATAAACACATTTTTAGTTATTGTTTTTTTATTAAATTTTATTAGTTTTAATGAACATTTACAGAGATTTTGGGTTTTCATTAATTCATTGTTGCACTGTTTTTCTCCACCCTCATCTCCAGTTCGTTCTTCTTTCTTCCCCCCCAATGTCTGTTTTAATTGTCCAATTGCCACAGTGCTTGTCAAAGCCAGTTCTGATTAATC
>NW_006399916.1:1977180-1981590 GCF_000299155.1 Elephantulus edwardii
AGATACCTCCTACCATTCTTCTATTCTTAAGGAGTGCTTTGCTTATTCGGGGCTTTTTCCCATTCCATACGAAATTGGAGATTGCCTTTTCCATGTGCTGTCGAGTTGCTTCAGAGTCATAGCGATCCTATGTGCAAGAGCCTTAAACCATCCTCTATCATGTGCCAACCTTATTGGCTCTGACACACCTATTCCCATTACCCCAATCACTGAATCAGTTCAACTCATTGAAGCTCTTTCTCTCCTGTCCTGTCCTCCCATCCTTCCAAATGTGATGTCCCTCTTCAAGGACCCGTCCTTCCTTGCAACATGCCTAAAGTATGTCAGATGAAGCTTCAGAACCTTGCTTTCAAGGAGCAGTCCAATTTTACCCTCTCCAGGATGAACCTGTTTTTTCTTCCAGAAGTCCATGGTATATTCAACACTCTTCTCCAGAACCACAGCTTAAAGGCATCAATTCTCTTGTTGATCTTGTCACCATCCAAAATGATGCTGCCAGTTGGCCCAGTGGTAGCGTTCAGAAATCTGCCCTAGTTCACACCCACACCCACACACACAGAGAGGTAATTACTTCATCATGTTAGTAATAGTCTCTTGTTGTGGTGTACTGTTGAGTCAGGACCAACCTAGAGTTGACCCTCTGGCAGATTTTCAGTCAGTTAATTGCATGGGAGGTTGTCTATCCTTCTCAGCAGAGCAGCTTGTGGCCTGGAACTGCATGCCTTTAGGATTGCAGTGCAGCTTCTTGCCACTAGGCCACCAGAGTTTTATTTACTTTACCTACCAACTTACTAAGGTATAATATGAAACTTGATTCAACGAACAAATTGTTATTTGTTAGATAAAGTAAATCAGATAATTCCTTAAAATACACATTCATTTAGGCAAAAAGACAAATTCTGGTCATCCTGGTTTTTAAAATAATGGTCTTATACAGCATCTATTTTTATGTGCCTTAGTTATTCAGCACAATGCTATCTTGCCTCTCCCATGTCCTATAGGATTTTACAAAAGCATGGCTCCTGAGTGCCATGTAATGTTCCATCATGTGAATGTACCAAATTTTCTCAATACATATATTTCTTGATGGACATTTGGGCTATTTCCATGTTTTTGCTATTGTGAATAATACTGCTGTGAACATAGGTGTACAAATCTCAGTTCTGTTTTCCTTGGGGTCTCACCATTGGGCCAATGGACAGCATCATGATGGATGGTGAAGAGTTTGAGATTGAGATTGAGATTGTTCACACTTTAGTTTGCTTGGCCCCATAATCAACACTCTTGGCACCAGCAGCCAGGAAATTAAAAGACATATTGAGATAGGAAATTCTGCAGTTAGTGTTTAGGGTTGTTGTACATAGGGTCTCTATGAGTCACATGTGACTTGACTCAACAACAACAACAAATTATTAGCAGTGCAATAGGTGGGTCATATGGCTTATCTGGGTCACCTAAGTTTATCTTTCTCAGAAAATGTTAAATTCTTCCAGAGTGGTTGTTCTAATTTACAATCCCACCAACAGTGTATGAGAATTCCAACTTTCACACATCCTCTCCAACATGTATTGCTTATGCTTTTATTTTTTATTCAAGGTCACTTACAAATCAGAGTTAAAATGAGGTAATGATCTAAAAAAGAGAGATATTCTTTTAGCCAAATTTAAAGAAAGAATTCTTTCAACTCTACGTCTAATACTTCATGGGGAGCTCTGATGATGTAGTGTGCCGGGATTTGCTCTGCTAACCCAAGGTCACACCTCTCTGGTGGTTTAAATCTACTGCCCTGAGAGAAAGACAGGCCCTCTCCTCGCATTTGATTTTTAGCCTCAGAAATCCAAGAGGAGGTTATGCATGGAGAGCTCCAACTCAACAATAATAAGCAAGAATATTTCATAATGGTTTTTTGTAAAGGAGAATCCAAAACCTTTGATGTTTTTGTTTTCATTTTGGAATTTCACCTATTCTTTTGGAAAGTCATTTGCATAAAGAGAAGGTCTAGTAATTATATCAGCTAAACTCTGTGAATTAGCTGGGAGATTTCAGGGATATGAAACAGAAAAAGAAATAATAGGTGATAATATTGTGATTAATTTGGAAATAACGTACAATGATTATTATATGCCTGGCTTTTCTTCATCTTTTTCCAAACAAACTAAAAAGATCAATAATGATAGTCATAAACGTGTGCTTATGAAAGAACTCTACCAGTTTTTTTAGGCATTTTATTAGAGTCTTAAAACTAAAACACTATATGGGAAATTTTACTTCTTAGTAGTTTATGTGGAATTCATTATGAGGAAAAACATTCAACTGAAAATATTAAATTATTATAAGTAACAATGAGTAACCTTTGGGTGAGGTTTATATTTTATTTTGAGAGGCAAGTTTATAATGGAGCTCTGGTAGGTAGTAGTAAGAAGCTGTGCTGCAATCTTGAAGGCACGTGTTTCAAATCCACCAGCTTTTCTGTGCAAAGTTAAAAAAAAAAAGAGAGAGAGAGAGAGAGACGGGCAAGTTTTTACTGTGTGATTAAAACATTCCAGAGGGTCAGCTATGGGTCAGGTCCAACTCTATGGCACACAACAACAAAAAACAAGAAATCTTCTATAGGGAGCTTTAGTGGCCTAGTGGTAAGAAGCTAAGCTGCAATCCCAAAGACACAGGGTTCAAATCCACCAAATACTTATAAGGACGGACAATCTTGTTCTGTGTTACTTACTGCCTCTGAAAACCCATATGCTTTCACCAAAGTGATAAACAAGGATCCTACAATAAAACAAACTAGTTTCTCTCAAGTCAAATTTAACTCACATCTCACATTTTCAGTCACATGGATCTCATAAAGCAGATGACTAGATCTGCAGAGTGAAGGCTGTCTGCATAGAATATAGAACCATGATCAATTGTCCCAGGGCAAAAGCTGGAAGGAAAGAGTAAAAGGTTAAGTGCTACACTTGAAACTATGAAACTTTGAGAAGAAAAATATTGGCTAAATTTTTGTGGCATTGGATTCAGCAGTAGATTCTTAAATATGACACCAAAACTCAAACAGCAAAAAGAAAAATAAGCCCAGATCAATTTGACTTCATTGAAATGCAAAATATTTATGTGTTCAACAAAGTGAAAAAAATTAAACTCTCAATAAGAGATTTGTTAATTATAAATCTGATAAGTGATTATTTCCAAGATACAGAAGTTTTACTACACAATAATAAAATTTAAATATACTTTTAAATATATGCAATTTTCTGATGATCAGAAGATTTCAAGAATACATACAAAATATACAAGAATACATACAAAATATACAAGTACAGAAAATTTATTCCACCTAAACAGTTACTGTAAAGTGCCCTTGAGCCTAGTACTACCCATAGCCACCCTATGAACAAGAAATCTGAATTATGTGTCATCCTCACACTGCCTGGCATATTTGAGTCCATTGTATCAGTCACCATGATAATCCACCTGGTTAACGACCTCCCTCCACTTTTACCTTCATTTATAGAGTCCTCCTGGGCCTCCACAAGAAAAAAATCTGATAACCCAATTACAAAATGGGCAAAAGACATGGAAAGAATTTTCACTGAGGAAGATATTCAAGTGGCCAGCAGACAAATGAAGAAGTGCTTCAAATCACTGGCAATAGAGGAGATGCAAATCAAAGCCACATTGAGATACCATCTCACTCCTGTACCAGTGGCAAAGTTAACAGGACAGCAAGTAATAAATGTTGGAGAGGATGCAGTGAGATAGGAACTCTGTTACATTGTTGGTGGGGTTGTATAATGAATGGTATAACCACTCTGGAAGGCAGTTTGCCACTTCCTCAAAAAGCTGACCATAGAAATTTCATATGACCCAGCTTTTTCATTGCTTGGAAATACCCCAAGAAAATGAGAAGTGAGACTCAAACAGAAACTTGTGTACCAATGTTCATTATTCACCATAGCAAGAACATGGAAACAGCCCAGATGTCCAAACACAAAAGAATGGATTGAGAAATTGTAATACATTCATACAAAAGAATGCTACACATCATGCAGGAGCACTGAACTAACTCAGTTGCACAAGGACAAATACTGTATAAAACCATTATTGTAGAATAAATATGAGGATCCAAGAGGGGTGAGGGAAGGTGGAAACAGTGGTGAAGATGGGGGGATAGGGTATTAATCATAGGGATGCACAATTTGATGGGTTGGTGAGGTGAAGGAAATGGGAAGGATCTTTTGTGAAAAACAATGTACTAAAACTTTATTACCAGAGAATGGCCAAAATTATTGGGGCAGCTATTGCTGCGAGTTTAAGGCCTGTGTCAGGAAAAGGAAGTCTTACTCATATACAGTGGTATATGAGTAAGGTAATAAAGGAGGTCAGAATTGCTTCCACTGTGGAAAGCTGGGC